>NC_034186.2:67727202-67837202 GCF_002021735.2 Oncorhynchus kisutch | reverse complement strand
GCTCTAGTCCAGTTGGACCCAACCAGACTCACTATTTCTTGTCCAGGTAGAGGAGCGTATGAACAGAACCTGCTGGTCAGAACCTGCTGGTCATGATTGACTGTAGCCATGGGCTCAGGATGAATAGAATCAATCACACAGGACAGGGATCAATAGACAGCCGCGCGCGCACACACACACACACACACACACAGACCAGTGTCAGGGTTGGCCTGCTGCCCTCTCAGTGATTTCTGAAAGTCACTCTGCTCCTCTCCACCTCACACTACTCTACAACTGGGGCTACGGCATGGACCGCATTCTCACTGTGTGTCTTTTTGTGTGTGCGTGCATATGTGTTGTGCGCACACACACTCTTAATTAATGGTGTGTGTGCACGGAGAGTACACAGGGGTGTATCTGCAGCAGTCCTCACAAGACGACGGTTAGTCAGACTGTACGTCTCTCCGTATTTAAATCTCCCCCAGCAGAGAGAGAGAGAGAGCAGTACAGCAACATGAGGCAGAGTGATAAATCTACTAACCTTTCCTTTATTCCTCGGGGCCGGCACAAGATTGATGTGCCTCTAATCTTCCCTCCTATTTATATGGGGAAATGTATAAATATACAAATCATATCACTTTTCACGCTTTGTAAATCCGCAAATACACATGAGAGATTATGTCGTGGCCTGGTTTGACAGAATGGATATGAATTAGTTGAAGATAGTGTGTGTGTGTGTGTATGCCTGTGAATATACATATTTGTGTAGCACAATAATACACTTAATTATCTGTTGTTTATGATACGTGTAAGACATCAGAAATAGACATCAGAAATAGACATCAGAAATAGACATCAGAAATAGACATCAGAAATAGACATCAGAAAGCTAATCAACTGTAAAGAGGACTGTGTGCTCCTGTTGAGCTGTGAATTCAACCCTCAGTACAGATGGGGCTGCAACACTTTAGTCAGTGATACAGTAAAATACAATTATTGTTAAGTTCGTTTGATTTCTGATGTTAACCTTTAAATAGAGTTAAACCCACAATTATAGCTGGTTGTTCCATGGTTTATACAGTATATGATTAAAGCTGGTTGTTCCATGGTTTATACAGCATATGATTATAGCTCGTTGTTCCATGGTTTATACAGTATATGATTAAAGCTGGTTGTTCCATGGTTTATACAGATTAAAGCTGGTTGTTCCATGGTTTATACAGATTAAAGCTGGTTGTTCCATGGTTTATACAGATTAAAGCTGGTTGTTCCATGGTTTATACAGATTAAAGCTAGTTGTTCCATGGTTTATACAGATTAAAGCTGGTTGTTCCATGGTTTATACAGATTAAAGCTGGCTGTTCCATGGTTTATACAGCAAATTATTAAAGCTGGTTGCTCCATGGTTTATACAGCATAGGATTAAAGCTGGTTGCTCCATGGTTTATACAGCATATGATTCAAGCTGGTTGTTCCATGGTTTATACAGCATATGATTCAAGCTGGTTGTTCCATGGTTTATACAGCATATGATTCAAGCTGGTTGTTCCATGGTTTATACAGTATATGATTAAAGCTGGTTGTTCCATGGTTTATACAGATTAAAGCTGGTTGTTCCATGGTTTATACAGATTATAGCTTGTTGTTCCATGGTTTATACAGATTATAGCTTGTTGTTCCATGGTTTATACAGATTAAAGCTGGTTGTTCCATGGTTTATACAGATTAAAGCTGGTTGTTCCATGGTTTATACAGGTTAAAGCTGGTTGTTCCATGGTTTATACAGATTAAAGCTGTTTGTTCCATGGTTTATACAGATTAAAGCTGGTTGTTCCATGGTTTATACAGATTAAAGCTGGTTGTTCCATGGTTTATACAGGTTAAAGCTGGTTGTTCCATGGTTTATACAGATTAAAGCTGGTTGGTCCATGGTTTATACAGGTTAAAGCTGGTTGGTCCATGGTTTATACAGGTTAAAGCTGGTTGTTCCATGGTTTATACAGATTAAAGCTGGTTGGTCCATGGTTTATACAGGTTAAAGCTGGTTGTTCCATGGTATATGCAGATTAAAGCTGGTTGGTCCATGGTTTATACAGGTTAAAGCTGGTTGTTCCATGGTTTATACAGATTAAAGCTGGTTGTTCCATGGTTTATACAGCATATGATTAAAGCTGGTTGTTCCATGGTTTATACAGTATATTATTAAAGCTGGTTGTTCCATGGTTTATACAGCATATGATTAAAGCTGGTTGTTCCATGGTTTATACAGTATATGATTAAAGCTAGTTGTTCCATGGTTTATACAGTATATGATTAAAGCTGGTTGTTCCATGGTTTATACAGCAAATGATTAAAGCTGGTTGTTCCATGGTTTATACAGTATATGATTAAAGCTGGTTGTTCCATGGTTTATACAGATTAAAGCTGGTTGTTCCATGGTTTATACAGCAAATGATTAAAGCTGGTTGTTCCATGGTTTATACAGCATATGATTAAAGCTGGTTGTTCCATGGTTTATACAGCATATGATTAAAGCTGGTTGTTCCATGGTTTATACAGATTAAAGCTGGTTGTTCCATGGTTTATACAGATTAAAGCTGGTTGTTCCATGGTTTATACAGATAAAAGCTGGTTGTTCCATGGTTTATACAGCATATGATTAAAGCTGGCTGTTCCATGGTTTATACAGCATATGATTAAAGCTGGTTGTTCCATGGTTTATACAGCATATGATTTAAGCTGGTTGTTCCATGGTTTATACAGTATATGATTAAAGCTGGTTGTTCCATGGTTTATACAGTATATGATTAAAGCTGGTTGTTCCATGGTTTATACAGTATATGATTAAAGCTGGTTGTTCCATGGTTTATACAGATTAAAGCTGGTTGTTCCATGGTTTATACAGATTAAAGCTGGTTGTTCCATGGTTTATACAGATTAAAGCTGGTTGTTCCATGGTTTATACAGATTAAAGCTGGTTGTTCCATGGTTTATACAGATTAAAGCTGGTTGTTCCATGGTTTATACAGATTAAACTTGTTTGTTCCATGGTTTATACAGGTTAAAGCTGGTTGTTCCATGGTTTATACAGGTTAAAGCTGGTTGTTCCATGGTTTATACAGATTAAAGCTGGTTGTTCCATGGTTTATACAGATTAAAGCTGGTTGTTCCATGGTTTATACAGGTTAAAGCTGGTTGTTCCATGGTTTATACAGGTTAAAGCTATGCGTAATAAATGGTTTGCATATAGATGTACTTATGCTTTGTCAGCAAACGCTATATTCTTCTAATTGTTAAAGTTTTTACCAATGCCTTATTAAGACGTTAATAAGCAGAACATAAAATTAAGTGTTAGCAAAGGACCTCCAGAGTAGTAGTTGAGCTATCTCCTCCATTGTCCTGCTGTCCTCGTGTCTGTCTCTTTGTCCGTGCACCTGTCAGTCTTGTATTAGTGGGGAAGTGAGCACGAGGCGGATTCCACTCTAAGCCCACACAGAGATAATGCATGACTTATTTGTGCTGGGAAATTGGCCCACATTAATATTTATAGGTGATTTTTAATCTCCCATATGCATATGTAGTGGAGTATACAGCACCTCTAAGGTCAGTTATATAATTTGGCATTATTTATCCTCCCTTTTAAAAGTCAAAAGTGATTCCAGTATATTTTCTCTCTCATAATGTTCATTAATTGACTCGGGGGTTGAAGAGGCTGTCAATCTAGTTTAGATATCTTAATGCAGCCACTAGAATAAAGAGTGCTGCTGGAATAATGGTTATTTATTGAGCTAGTTCATCATGTCTATCAGAGTGAAAGAGTCAAAGTTTCTCATTAAGTGGAACATTTAAATAGTCAGACCATCTGTTGGCCTGTCCATACTACTTTTGAAAAGGGTTCTCTCGCATGTGTGTGCACATGTAATGTGTGTGTGTGTGTGTGTGTGTGTGTGTGTGTGTGTGTGTGTGGTGTCAGTGTACGAGTGCATGGTGAGTATGCCTGTGTGAGAACTCCACCCACACTGAGGAACCCACTAGCGTGTCCTCTCCAGTTTGATGGGTCCTCTCTGTGAGATGAAAGGTGCTCTGTCACAGCGACCCAGCACCAGAGAACAGTATAGTGGCTCAGCTGTGGGGATGAAGAGCCACCTAGTGGCCAGGTTAGGGTACCGCAGGACAGGACAGCTCTCCTCCGCACCTCTTTTGGGTTGGCACCCTATTCCCTATATATTGTATTACTTTTGAGCCCAGTGAACCTAGATTGAGCTGTTTTAGAGCCATGGCCATGAGTCCATCGTGGCTTTAGAGCCATCTGTTCTAGTCTGTGAAGTGGTGTCTATGGCGTGTACACCAGTATGTATGGTGTAGGTCTATTGTATGGTGCTGAGAGCCAGTTTGAGTCAGTATAGCTGTAGACAGGGTGGTTTACGGCTTGTTTTTGTTTGAGATGTTGATTTGTATCGAAGGCCAGCCTCATTTAGTGGAGAGGTACTGAGAGGTGCTGACGATCTAGTGTAGACTGCAGACAGGAAATAGGCATTTCTGATGGATGGATGGATGCCCATTGATGTTGATGAAAGGATGATGACTGTCTCTCTCCTTCTCTCTTATCCAGCCCTCTCTCTTCCTCTCCCCCTCATCTTGTTTTTTTATCTCTCACTCTCTCTGGAGTCTAGGGGGGGTGTGGCGGTGTTGAAGTGTATCTTTCATCTTCTGCACTGTACTGTATCTTTGATGGGGTTTCATGTCCTGTTGCGTTGACAGGGTGTCTGTCGGAGGGAAGCGTTTAGCTCTGTAGACGTTCAGACGCGGCGGAGACGCTAGGCCACCTGGGACTCCACGCCGCCCGCCTGCCGATACACAAGACCTCAACGCGCTCATTAATGTCTATATTTGCCTTCGTTTGGGGCTATTTTTACACCGCCAATGATCTTATGAACATGTCTGAGTTGCCGTGACGATCTGTCACTACTGTACGCCCAAGCTGATAGCGCAGACTAAAGAGTGATAAACTGCAATGAGACAAACACACTCAGAGAAAACACACGCACACACAGTCGGATACAGGTAACACACTCAATCACTGACAACCACAAGATGACTGGATGTGTAATACAGTGCTGTAGATAAATAGACAGACGGGTGCAAGAAAAGTACTGCGAAGGAAAATACACATTAAAGTGTAAAAGCTCATTTGCAGTCTGGTAGCCTGAGGAACCGGTCTAACATGTAACCGTGGTCATGCAAACCAACCCACTCTCTCTCTCATCGTCCTGTTTAATTGCTACATCATCAGGTTGTGAAAACAAAGAACTGCTGTCACACACTGGCTGCCTGGCTTTCATCTCCTCTGTCACTCACTCCCTCACTCACACGCATGCATGTAAGCACATAACACACTGTAAACACATGCCACGTGCACACACACACACCCCTCCACCCCATACATAGACCTACATACTGTTTATACTGTACTGGAAGTACTGCAGAAATGTTTAGATCAGACACACAAAGGGAGAGAAAGAGCAAGAACGATAGGGGGAAAAAAGTGGGGGGTAAAGTGGAGTAGAGTGTGAGTAAGTGGCAGCTCCTCCGCCCACTCAGTCTGTCAGCTCCTCCGCCCGCTCAGTCTGTCAGCTCCTCCGCCCGCTCAGTCTGTCAGCTCCTCCGCCCGCTCAGTCTGTCAGCTCCTCCGCCCGCTCAGTCTGTCAGCTCCTCCGCCCGCTCAGTCTGTCAGCTCCTCCGCCCGCTCAGTCTGTCAGCTCCTCCGCCCGCTCAGTCTGTCAGCTCCTCCGCCCGCTCAGTCTGTCAGCTCCTCCGCCCGCTCAGTCTGTCAGCTCCTCCGCCCGCTCAGTCTGTCAGCTCCTCCGCCCGCTCAGTCTGTCAGCTCCTCCGCCCGCTCAGTCTGTCAGCTCCTCCGCCCGCTCAGTCTGTCAGCTCCTCCGCCCGCTCAGTCTGTCAGCTCCTCGCCCGCTCAGTCTGTCAGCTCCTCCGCCCGCTCAGTCTGTCAGCTCCTCCGCCCGCTCAGTCTGTCAGCTCCTCCGCCCGCCCAGCCCCGCTCAGTCTGTCAGCTCCTCCGCCCGCCCGCCCGCTCAGTCTGTTCAGCTCCTCGCCCGCCCGCCCGCTCAGTCTGTCAGCTCCTCCGCCCGCGCCCGCCCGCTCAGTCTGTCAGCTCCTCCTCCGCCCGCCCGCCCGCCCGCTCAGTCTGTCCAGCTCCGCCCGCCCGCCCGCTCAGTCTGTCAGCTCCTCCGCCCGCCCGCCCGCCGCTCAGTCTGTCAGCTCCTCCGCCCGCCCGCCCGCCCGCTCAGTCTGTCAGCTCCTCCGCCCGCCCGCCCGCCCGCTCAGTCTGTCAGCTCCTCCGCCCGCTCAGTCTGTCAGCTCCTCCGCCCGCTCAGTCTGTCAGCTCCTCCGCCCGCTCAGTCTGTCAGCTCCTCCGCCCGCTCAGTCTGTCAGCTCCTCCGCCCGCTCAGTCTGTCAGCTCCTCCGCCCGCTCAGTCTGTCAGCTCCTCCGCCCGCTCAGTCTGTCAGCTCCTCCGCCCGCTCAGTCTGTCAGCTCCTCCGCCCGCTCAGTCTGTCAGCTCCTCCGCCCGCTCAGTCTGTCAGCTCCTCCGCCCGCTCAGTCTGTCAGCTCCTACCGCCCGCTCAGTCTGTCAGCTCCTCCGCCCGCTCAGTCTGTCAGCTCCTCCGCCCGCTCAGTCTGTCAGCTCCTCCGCCCGCTCAGTCTGTCAGCTCCTCCGCCCGCTCAGTCTGTCAGCTCCTCCGCCCGCTCAGTCTCGTCAGCTCCTCCGCCCGCTCAGTCTGTCAAGCTCCTCCGCCCGCTCAGTCTGTCAGCTCCCTCCGCCCGCTCAGTCTGTCAGCTCCTCCGCCCGCTCAGTCTGTCAGCTCCTCCGCCCGCTCAGTCTGTCAGCTCCTCGCCCGCTCAGTCTGTCAGCTCCTCCGCCGCTCGTCTGTCAAGCCGCTCAGTCTGTCAGCTCCTCCGCCCGCTCAGTCTGTCAGCTCCTCCGCCCGCTCAGTCTGTCAGCTCCTCCGCCCGCTCAGTCTGTCAGCTCCTCCGCCCGCTCAGTCTGTCAGCTCCTCCGCCCGCTCAGTCTGTCAGCTCCTCCGCCCGCTCAGTCTGTCAGCTCCTCCGCCCGCTCAGTCTGTCAGCTCCTCCGCCCGCTCAGTCTGTCAGCTCCTCCGCCCGCTCAGTCTGTCAGCTCCTCGCCCGCTCAGTCTGTCAGCTCCTCCGCCCGCTCAGTCTCAGTCTCGGCTCAGCTCGCTCCTCGCCCCGCTCAGTCTGTCAGCTCCTCCGCCCGCTCAGTCTGTCAGCTCCTCCGCCCGCTCAGTCTGTCAGCTCCTCCGCCCGCTCAGTCTGTCAGCTCCTCCGCCCGCTCAGTCTGTCAGCTCCTCCGCCCGCTCAGTCTGTCAGCTCCTCCGCCCGCTCAGTCTGTCAGCTCCTCCACCCGCTCAGTCTGTCAGCTCCTCCGCCCGCTCAGTCTGTCAGCTCCTCCGCCGCCCGCCGCTCAGTCTGTCAGCTCCTCCGCCCGCCCCGCCCGCTCAGTCTGTCAGCTCCTCCGCCCGCCCGCCCGCTCAGTCTGTCAGCTCAGTCCGTCAGCTCCTCCGCCCGCCCGCCCGTCAGCTCCGCCCGCCCGCCCGTCAGCTCCGCCCACCCGCCCGTCAGCTCCGCCCGCCCGCCCGCTCCGCCCACCCGCTCAGTCTGTCAGCTCCTCCGCCCGCCCGTCCGCTCAGTCTGTCAGCTCAGTCCGTCAGCTCCTCCGCCCGCCCGCTCAGTCCGTCAGCTCCTCCGCTCCTCTGCCCGCTCAGTCCGTCAGCTCCTCCGCTCCTCTGCCCGCTCAGTCCGTCAGCTCCTCCGCTCCTCCGCCCACTCTTTCAGCTCATCCAGTGTTAAAAGCCTGTCAAAGTAAGTGGCCAAATATTATGACTATCAAGGGCTGGCCAAATTAAATCAACAATTAACCATCCTGTCTGTCACAATCTAGCTAAGTAAATGAACACTTCATTGCTGAGTTGTGCTCTTGGGTATTACTGTTGGCCGGTGGTGGAGGGAGCTAGTTATGTAGATCTGAATAACAGAAGAGCTGGCAGTATTACAGAGAATGGAGTGATGGTAGTACTGCCTAGGGCATCAGTATAGAGTAGAGAGCTACAGGACAGTCCAATGGAGTCAGGGCTATGTGCTGTATGTTTGTACAGGGACATAGCATCCTAATTGTTGATGTTGCTTTTATATCACTTGCACAGGCAGTTGACTTTTAGCTAGTTGTATTGTGTGTGGAGTTTGTCAGTTTTACCGAGCCCTAACATGATATACAACCGGTGTCATATTGACACCGTCTTGTTCATTTACATCAATGGCTGTGCTTAACGGTGTGTGTCTAGTTGGAGCCGTGGTAGTGGTGTGTGTGTGTGTGTGTCTAGTTGGAGCCTTGGTAGTGGTGTGTGTGTGTGTGTGTGTCTAGTTGGAGCAACAAAACTGAATGAACACTTATTTTAACTTAATATAATACATCAATAAAATCAATTTGATTTAAATTATGAAAAAAACTAAGTAAAAGTACAGTATGTGCCATGTAAGAAAGCTAACGTTTAAGGTCCTTGCTCAGAACATGAGAACATATGAAAGCTGGTGGTTCCTTTTAACATGAGTCTTCAATATTCCCAGGTAAGAAGTTTTAGGTTGTAGTTATTATAGGACTATTTCTCTCTATACCATTTGTATTTATATACCTTTGACTATTGGATGTTCTTATAGGCACTTTAGTATTGCAACAGTATAGCTTCCGTCCCTCTCCTCGCCCCTACCTGGGCTCAAACCAGGAACACAACGACAACAGCCACGCTTGAAGCAGCGTTACCCATGCAGAGCAAGGGGAATAACTACTCCAAGTCTGCATGCAATGGACACAAGAGAAGTGGCACAATTTCACCTGGTTAATATTGCCTGCTAACCTGGATTTCTTTTAGCTAAATATGCAGGTTAAAAAATATATACTTCTGTGTATTGATTTTAAGAAAGGCATTGATGTTTATGGTTAGGTTCACATTGGAGCAAGGACAGTCCTTTTTCGCGAATACGCACCGCATCGATTATATGCAACGCAGGACACGCTAGATAAACTAATAATATCCTCAACCATGTGTAGTTAACTAGTGATTATGATTGATTGATTGATTGTTTTTATAAAATAAGTTTAATGCTAGCTAGCAACTTACCTTGGCTTACTGCATTCGCTTAACAGGCAGGCTCCTCGTGGAGTGCAATGAGAGGCAGGTGGTTAGAGTGTTGGACTAGTTAACTGTAAGGTTGCAAGATTGAATCCCCGAGCTGACAAGTGGTGCATTGGTAGTGGTGTGTGTGTGTCTAGTTGGAGCCGTGGTGTGTGTGTGTCTAGTTGGAGCCGTGGTACTGGTGTGTGTTTGTGTGTCTAGTTGGAAAAGTGGTGTCTGTCTGTCTGTCTGGAGCCATGGTAGTTGTCTGTCTGTCTGGTTGGAGCCATGGTAGTGGTCTGTCTGTCTGGTTGGAGCCATGGTAGTGGTCTGTCTGTCTGGTTGGAGCCATGGTAGTGGTCTGTCTGTCTGGTTGGAGCCATGGTAGTGGTTTATCTGTCTGTCTGGTTGGAGCCATGGTAGTGGTCTGTCTGTCTGTCTGGTTGGAGCCATGGTAGTGGTCTGTCTGTCTGTCTGGTTGGAGCCTTGGTAGTGGTCTGTCTGTCTGTCTGTCTGGTTGGAGCCATGGTAGTGGTCTGTCTGTCTGGTTGGAGCCATGGTAGTGGTCTGTCTGTCTGTCTGGTTGGAGCCATGGTAGTGGTCTGTCTGTCTGTCTGGTTGGAGCCATGGTAGTGGTCTGTCTGTCTGTCTGGTTGGAGCCATGGTAGTGGTCTGTCTGTCTGTCTGGTTGGAGCCATAGTAGTGGTCTGTCTGTCTGTCTGTCTGGTTGGAGCCATGGTAGTGGTCTGTCTGTCTGGTTGGAGCCATGGTAGTGGTCTGTCTGTCTGTCTGGTTGGAGCCATGGTAGTGGTCTGTCTGTCTGTCTGGTTGGAGCCATGGTAGTGGTCTGTCTGTCTGTCTGTCTGGTTGGAGCCATGGTAGTGGTCTGTCTGTCTGTCTGGTTGGAGCCATGGTAGTGGTCTGTCTGTCTGTCTGGTTGGAGCCATAGTAGTGGTCTGTCTGTCTGTCTGTCTGGTTGGAGCCATGGTAGTGGTCTGTCTGTCTGGTTGGAGCCATGGTAGTGGTCTGTCTGTCTGTCTGGTTGGAGCCATGGTAGTGGTCTGTCTGTCTGTCTGGTTGGAGCCATGGTAGTGGTCTGTCTGGTTGGAGCCATGGTAGTGGTCTGTCTGGTTGGAGCCATGGTAGTGGTCTGTCTGGTTGGAGCCATGGTAGTGGTCTGTCTGTCTGGTTGGAGCCATGGTAGTGGTCTGTCTGTCTGGTTGGAGCCATGGTAGTGGTCTGTCTGTCTGTCTCTGGTTGGAGCCATGGTAGTGGTCTGTCTGTCTGTCTGTCTGGTTGGAGCCATGGTAGTGGTCTGTCTGTCTGTCTGTCTGGTTGGAGCCATGGTAGTGGTCTGTCTGTCTGTCTGTCTGGTTGGAGCCATGGTAGTGGTCTGTCTGTCTGTCTGGTTGGAGCCATGGTAGTGGTCTGTCTGTCTGTCTGGTTGGAGCCATGGTAGTGGTCTGTCTGTCTGTCTGTCTGGTTGGAGCCATGGTAGTGGTCTGTCTGGTTGGAGCCATGGTAGTGGTCTGTCTGTCTGGTTGGAGCCATGGTAGTGGTCTGTCTGTCTGGTTGGAGCCATGGTAGTGGTCTGTCTGTCTGGTTGGAGCCATGGTAGTGGTCTGTCTGTCTGGTTGGAGCCATGGTAGTGGTCTGTCTGTCTGGTTGGAGCCATGGTAGTGGTCTGTCTGTCTGGTTGGAGCCATGGTAGTGGTCTGTCTGTCTGGTTGGAGCCATGGTAGTGGTCTGTCTGTCTGGTTGGAGCCATGGTAGTGGTCTGTCTGTCTGGTTGGAGCCATGGTAGTGGTCTGTCTGTCTGGTTGGAGCCATGGTAGTGGTCTGTCTGTCTGGTTGGAGCCATGGTAGTGGTCTGTCTGTCTGGTTGGAGCCATGGTAGTGGTCTGTCTGTCTGTCTGTCTGGTTGGAGCCATGGTAGTGGTCTGTCTGTCTGTCTGTCTGGTTGGAGCCATGGTAGTGGTCTATCTGTCTGTCTGTCTGGTTGGAGCCATGGTAGTGGTCTGTCTGTCTGTCTGTCTGGTTGGAGCCATGGTAGTGGTCTGTCTGTCTGTCTGTCTGGTTGGAGCCATGGTAGTGGTCTGTCTGTCTGTCTGTCTGGTTGGAGCCATGGTAGTGGTCTGTCTGTCTGTCTGGTTGGAGCCATGGTGGTGGTCTGTCTGTCTGTCTGTCTGGTTGGAGCCATGGTGGTGGTCTGTCTGTCTGTCTGGTTGGAGCCATGGTAGTGGTCTGTCTGTCTGGTTGGAGCCATGGTAGTGGTCTGTCTGTCTGTCTGGTTGGAGCCATGGTAGTGGTGTGTCTGTCTGTCTGTCTGTCTGGTTGGAGCCATGGTAGTGGTCTGTCTGTCTGTCTGGTTGGAGCCATGGTAGTGGTCTGTCTATCTGTCTGGTTAGAGCCATGGTAGTTGTCTGTCTGTCTGGTTGGAGCCATGGTAGTGGTCTGTCTGTCTGTCTGGTTGGAGCCATGGTAGTGGTCTGTCTGTCTGTCTGGTTAGAGCCATGGTAGTTGTCTGTCTGTCTGGTTGGAGCCATGGTAGTGGTCTGTCTGTCTGTCTGTCTGGTTGGAGCCATGGTAGTGGTCTGTCTGTCTGTCTGTCTGTCTGTCTGGTTGGAGCCATGGTAGTGGTCTGTCTGTCTGTCTGGTTGGAGCCATGGTAGTGGTCTGTCTGTCTGTCTGGTTGGAGCCATGGTAGTGGTCTGTCTGTCTGTCTGTCTGGTTGGAGCCATGGTAGTGGTCTGTCTGTCTGTCTGTCTGGTTGGAGCCATGGTAGTGGTCTGTCTGTCTGTCTGTCTGTCTGGTTGGAGCCATGGTAGTGGTCTGTCTGTCTGTCTGTCTGGTTGGAGCCATGGTAGTGGTCTCTGTCTGTCTGTCTGGTTGGAGCCATGGTAGTGGTCTGTCTGTCTGTCTGGTTGGAGCCATGGTAGTGGTCTGTCTATCTGTCTGGTTTTAGCCATGGTAGTGGTCTGTCTGTCTGTCTGGTTGGAGCCATGGTAGTGCTGTGTGTGTCTAGTTGGAGGCGTGGTAGTGGTGTGTCTAGTTGGAGGTGTGGTAGTGGTGTGTGTGTGTCTAGTTGGAGGCGTGGTAGTGGTGTGTGTGTGTGTACAGTGCTCTGACGCCTCAGGCTTGGCCGCTCCTGGATGCTTACTTTTGGAACTCTATCTTTCTCTCTCGCAAACTCACACACACATACACTTAGGTACACACATCTAATACCGGGTCGGGCCCCCCTTTAGCTCCAGAACAGCCTGAATTATTTAGGGCATGGAAACATTGCCTAATTGGTATCAAGGAAAACAGGAAAACATTCGCCACACCTTTACACCACCACCACCAGCCTGTACCGTTGACAGGATGGGGACATGGAGTCATGCTGCTAACACCAAATCCTGACACTGCCATCAGCATGACGCAACAGGAACTGGGATTTGTCAGACATGGATTTTTTTTTCCACTTCTCAATTGTCCAGTGTTGGTGCCCACTGGAGCCACTTCTTCTTGTTTTTAGCTGATAGGAGTGGAACCTGGTGTGGTCGTCTGCTGCAATAGCCAATCCGTGAGAAGGACTGACAAGTTGTGTGTTCCGAGATGCTGTTCTGCATACCACTGTTGTAATGCCCAGATATTTGCCTGTTTGTGGCCTGCCTGTTAGTTTGCACGATTCTTGCCGTTCTCCTTTGACCTCACGTCAACGAGTTGTGTTCACCCACAGGACTGCCTTCCTGCGTGAAAAGCCCAGGAGGCCGTTTCTGAGATACTGGAAGCTGCACGCCTGGCACCGACTATCATACCGCGCTCAAAGTCGCTGAGGTCACTAGTTTTGCCCATTCTAAAGTTCAGTTGAACAGTAACTGAATGCCTCCTTTTTTTATTTCACCTTTATTTAACCAGATAGGCCAGTTGAGAACAAGTATGCCTGCATTATATCGCAGGCCAAGGCCACTTGACTCACTGTCTGTAGGAGCGAACCATTTTCGCGAACGGGGTGGTGTACATAATAAACTGGCCAGATAGTGTAATACCCCTATACTACATTAGCATACATGATGTTTATTGAAAGACATTCTCCACAGGGATACTTTCTTAGACACACACTGTTGTGAGGGTATAGTAGGTAAGGTGGTTGAGGAACATGAATGGAGAACTCGTTCAGATAAGCAGTGTATTCATTGTCTGTAAATTATAGTTTGAAGAAAAGCCTCGTTTGTGAAGAGCCACATGTTAAAGACGTCCTTCAGCCATTTTTGAACTTTTACTGTTGAAAAGCGATATCCTAAGTACACACACTAAAGGGTAAAAGAATATACATGTTTTGAGCACAAATGTGTTTTTAGGCACAACTGCAAAGTCCAAGGAGTAGGGCATTCAAGGAGTTTAATGGGAATCTGTGATGTCATCGGCCTCCCCCTTGCTTGAGGAACAATAGAGGGGCACTAGAGAACAAAAGAAGAAAGGCCAACCCCCCCACTTATCATGACGTACCTGGACCACCTATTGAGATGCGCCTTTTGTTAAGGAAATCAGGTGTTCAGGAAACACAGTTGGTATTTAAATTAGAGTGGGAGTCAATGTGCAATTTGGCCCATGTACTGTACACACAGAAACACTTTCTCTCCCTCAACCACACACACACACACACACAGACTCAGACAGATGCTAGCTATAATGGGCTTTTTCCTCTGTGCTCTCTCTCTGACCTCCATTTAGTTGTCCAGTGAGAGATAAAGCTGTCTGATGAGCAGACCATTATTACTGCCTGGCCAGGTCACCACCTCACCTCTCTGCCTGTCAACACACACACATCTCAATCAGGTGTGTGTGTGTGTGTGTGTGTGTGTGTGTGTGTGTGTGTGTACGTGCTGCATATGTCTATACTTGAAACAAGGGTAAAAAATAATAATTGTAGTTGCCTTCAGTTAAATTACTGATCCTTAAACTAACAGTGAAGCCGCTATTAAAACTGAAATAAAACCTCAACTTAGGGTTGCAGTGTTTTATCAGGTACTAAAGGACACTGACTGATACTGGCCCAGCAGGATCAATACAACAGCTGTTTTATAGATCTGTCTGAACGACTCTACAGATGTGATTATTGGGTAGTAGTCTGGACACCTTGATGGTGCCCTCTAGCAGCTGCAGTGGGGAGTTAGGTCTGAGTAAGGACACAGACATAAAGCTTGGAGGTCGTCAGCGATGCCAAAGTACTTGTTAAAGCAATACTCCCTCTCCATCCTTCTCCCTCTCTTCTACATACCCAGGCTGTGCTGATTGGTTCTCTCCATCCTTCTCCCTCTCTTCTACATACCCAGGCTGTGCTGATTGGTTCTCTCCATCCTTCTCCCTCTCTTCTACATACCCAGGCTGTGCTGATTGGTTCTCTCCATCCTTCTCCCTCTCTTCTACATACCCAAGCTGTGCTGATTGGTTCTCTCCATCCTTCTCCCTCTCTTCTACATACCCAGGCTGTGCTGATTGGTTCTCTCTCTCCTTCCCTCCTGATTGTGTTCTCTCTCTCCTTCCCTCCTGATTGTGTTCTCTCTCTCCTTCCCTCCTGATTGTGTTCTCTCTCTCCTTCCCTGCCACCTGATTGTGTTCTCTCTCTCCTTCCCTGCCACCTGACTGTTCCCTCCCTCTCTCTCCTTCCCTCCCACCTCTGACTGTTCCCTCTCTTTCCTTCTGTCCCCCAGATCCAGCGTTCCAGGAACAAGCAGATGAAGGAGATGTTCCCAGATGGTATTGGGATCCACCACGCTGGGATGCTGCGTGCTGACCGTAGCCTGATGGAGAGCATGTTCTCCAGGGGTTACCTCAAGGTTCTGTGCTGTACTGCCACACTGGCCTGGGGAGTCAACCTGCCTGCACACGCTGTCATCATCAAGGTCGGTTTGTGCGTGCGTGCGTTTCAGGTTTTGTTAGTTGCATGAACAGGATACAAATGGTATACAATAATCCAACAAAATGCTTACATTCATTGGGTGCGTGTGCTTGTGGTAGTTTGTATGTGTGAGGGAGTTTTTCGGTCTGATTAGAAGTAGGGTTGCAAAGGGTCTGAAATGTTCCATGGGAAGTCAAGCCCGGGAATTTGGGGAATTTTGCTTAAATTCATCAAAGAAGTTAGCTTTTTAGAACCTTTTTTGTGGGATACATACACACAAGGCAATTCTAGGTCTTGTGGCATATTTTGCTTAAACGATCCCCAATTCAATGGAATTGCAACCCTCTCCATGCACAGTGCATTCTTCCATCACATGTGCGGTAGTTCAACTGATTATTGGAATGGCCGATTAATTAGGGCCGATTTCAAGATTTCATAACAAACGGTTATTGGCATTTTTGGACACTGATTATGGCCGATTACATTGCACTCCACGAGGAGACTGCGTGGCAGGCAGACTACCTGTTACGTGAGTGCAGCAAGGAGCCAAGGTAAGGTGCTAGCTAGCATTAAACTTATCTTATAAAAAACAATCAATCTTAACATAATCACTAGTTAACTACACATGGTTGATGATATTACTAGTTCATCTAGCTTGTCCTGCGTTTCATATAATCGATGCGGTGCCTGTTAATTTATCATTGAATCACAGCCTACTTCGCCCAAACGGGTGATGATTTAAATAGCGCATTCGCGAAAAAGAACACTGTTGTTACACCAATGTACCTAACCATAAACAATGCCTTTCTTAAAATCAATACACAAGTATATATTCAAGTATATATTTTTAAACCTGCATATTTAGTTAATATTGCCTGCTAACATGAATTTCTTTTAACTAGGGAAATTGTGTCACTTTTCTCTTGCGTTCTGTGCAAGCAGAGTCAGGGTATATCCAGCAGTGTGCGTCGCCTGGCTCGTTGCGAACTATGTGAGGACCATTTCTTCCTAACAAAGACCGTAATTAATTTGCCAGAATTGTACATAATTATGACATAACATTGAAGGTTGTGCAATGTATGGATGCCACCCGTTAGATAAAATACGGAACGGTTCCGTATTTCACTGAAAGAATAAACGTTTTGTTTTCGAAATTATAGTTTCCGGATTTGACCATATTAATGACCTAAGGCTCGTATTTCTGTGTGTTATTATATTATAATTAAGTATATGATTTGATAGAGCAGTCTGATTGAGCGGTGGTAGGCAGCAGCAGGCTTGTAAGCATTCATTCAAACAGCACTTTCCTGCATTTGCCAGCAGCTATAATACCTACACGTGGAAATATTGAAGCAACATCTCAAGACATCAGTCAGGAAGTTAAAGCTTGGTCGCAAATGAGTCTTCCAAATGGAAAATGACCCCAAGCACACTTCCAAAGTTGTGGCAAAATGGCTTAAGGACAACAAAGTCAAGGTATTGGAGTAGCCATCACAAAGCCCTGACCTCAATCCCATAGAGAATTTGTGGGCGGAACTGAAAAAGCATGTGCGAGCAAGGAGGCCTACAAATCTGACTCAGTTACACCAGCTCTGTCAGGAGAAATGGGCCAAAATTCACCCAACTTATTGTGGGAAGCTTGTGGAAGGCAACCCAAAATGTTTGACCCAAGTTAAACAATTTAAAGGCAATGCTACTAATTGAGTGTATGTAAACTTCTGACCCACTGGGAATGTGATGAAAGCTGAAATAAATCTTTCTCTCTACTATTATTCTGACATTTCACATTCTTAAAATAAAGGGGTGATCCTAACTGACCTAAGACAGGGAATTTTTACTAGGATTAAATGTCAGGAATTGTGAAAAACTGAGTTGAATGTTTTTGGCTAAGGTGTATGTAAACTTCCGACTTCAACTCTGTGAAGGGTCATCAAGTTATAGCAGCAATCTACCTCACCAAGTAAAGCGAGAAGAATAAGAGCACCACATTGAAACTGCCCAAGAACACCCGTTGGGGTGGTGTTGTCATCATGTTTGACAGTCTCCTGGAGGGAAAGGAGTCTTTCCAAGAAATGGCCATATCACAGTCTGCTGATATGGACAGACCCATCAAGAGGATCCTCCTGGATTATGTATTTTGGGAGAGAGTGGTAAGCAGCCTGAATCTCCTGAAACCTATAGCAGTAGCCATTTCATGGATTGAGGGAGACAATGCCATCCTGTCTGATGTTCAGACTCTGCTTGCAGATGTAAGAGAAGAAATCCGTACGGCCCTGCCCACTTCACTGTTGCTCCAAGCAGAGGAAACTGCAGTTTTGAAATACATCAAAAAGCATGAAGACTTCTGCCTGAAGCCCATACACGCCGCAGTGTACATGTTGGACCCCAAGGATGCTGGCAAGAGCATCCTGTCTGGTGCAGAAATCAAGAATGCCTATGGTGTCATCACTACCGTGTCTCACCACCTTGGCCTGGATGAGGGCACGGTTCTTAGCAGTCTGGTGAAGTACACTTCCAAGCAAGGGCTTTGGGATTGAGATGCAGTATGACAGTCGTGCCAACATATCTCATCAGCCACCTGGTGGAAGGGACTTTGTGGATCTGAGGCTTTTTCCCCTGTTGCCTCCATCATCCTCCAAATCCCACCAACATCAGCCGCCTCAGAGCGCAACTGGTCCTTGTTTGGGAACACACACACCAAAGCACGCAACAGGCTGACCAATACAAAGGTAAAAAAAATTGGTTGCCAAATTTGAGACTTTTTGAACCTGACAATGAGCCATCCTCAACATGGTTGGAAAGTGACAGTGAAGATGAGGTCTCAGAGTCTGATGTTCAAGAGGTGGACATTGAGGATGTCCAGGGAGAAGACATGGAAGCCTGAGAGGAAGACAGTCTAGAAACTAAAGCTTTGGTTATCATTTTACGTTGTTGAAAACGTGTTTGGGACATGTGATGGATCAATGGGGATCATTCAATAATCCCTTTTGTTGTTAAGTGAAATCATCCCATGCGAAGAATCAACTCATTTAATTAAAGTTCAATTCGTAACAATTTATTTATTTTATTTTTTATTTTTTTATTGGAAAGATTTAATCATTTGCAATTATGTCTACTTATGATAAGGTAAAAGGTTTATGTTTGTCTCCATATGATATGGTAAATATATCCAATGCAAAAAACATCTACATTTAATTGGTAATAATAATCATTTGCATATATTTCTGTTATTTCACATATATTCCCGTTAATTCCTATATATTCCCACAGAAAGTTTCCACAAATTTTCCCCAAAATGTGCAACCCTAGATTAAGGTATGAACTTGTAAGTCTGTATCATGTGCCCTTCACTCTTAGAAGACGGTAAGTCCGTGTAGGTGTCTGTACTAAAACACGCAGACGTTTGCCCATAAGGACTGTATTATCTCTCCAAAGCCACTCAGATCTGTCCTCTCTTGTTCCCATGGTAACAACAGGGCACCCAAATCTACGATGCTAAGCGTGGTACCCTGGTGGACCTGGGCATCCTGGATGTGATGCAGATCTTCGGGCGTGCCGGGCGGCCTCAGTTTGACAAGTATGGCGAGGGCACCATCATCACGGCACATGACAAGCTGAGCCACTACCTCACCCTGCTCACCCAGCAGAACCCCATAGAGAGCCAGTTCCTAGAGACCATGGCTGACAACCTCAACGCTGAGGTAGGGACACACACGCCACCGTCAATAATATAGCTGGGAAGGTCTTATCCACAATCACACATCTTCAGGACCTCTACCTTTTAACAATCATACCAGTGTTTCCACTGCAGTCATTTAGCTGTGGCGCTGCACCATGGCAAAATCATTGCTGCTACACCAAAAAAAATAAAAAAATAAACGTCAACAAATATTTCTGCCTAGGCGCACTTTGAAGATGCTAGAACAGTCCAAATGTACTTTTCCTCTGCAAACAATGTGAGTAATGAATAAAAAAACAAAAACAAACCTTACCTTACCTTATAGTAAAATAGTTCTATCCAAGGTAAATATTCCTCTCAAGGCACATTGAAGTTGCGAGAGCCATAGGGAGGGGAACATACATTCTCATTAGTAGTCAATGCTCAACAATTCTTAGTGCATTCGCGGGAAAAACAGCAGTTGTAATGGCCTTTGTTAAAAATAGGGGGATCCCAGCTCTCCATTCCTACTTTATTTCTCAACTCCTAAATATGTGCAAACTGCACCAGCTCAGCAGTCATTCTCACGATAGAGGAGAGCGGCTAAGTGTAACACAGGGAAATTATAGGGTAACTTGGGTTGAAACGCCACCCTAACTCAAAATATTTTGGAGGGAGTGGTTTAAAAAATTGTCATGAGACAGATTTCACTTTTAGTTGTTCAATAGTAGTAGCAATCAGGGAAAGGGGTTTCTGTGAGAAGTACAGACAGGTGGGTGTTACCCCGGTTAGGGTAAATTGGGGTGAAACACTAACAGGTATTATGTGTTTATATGCACTTTTTAGGGGACATAAAATTCATCATTATGAATGATCAGCCCAATAGGGTAAATGCAGATAGGCAACCCCATGCTTCAGCCTATTTATTTCTAGCCACGATGCTGTATCAGTTGGGCTTCAGGTGATCGTGCTTATTGCTAATAGCATACCTGATAATATGGACAATGCATAGGCTATAAGCATTGTCCAAAATGTTACAAATGTACTTTTTACATTTTATTTATCAAGGTAATTTCAGAAAATGCCCATAGTATATATGGCGCTAATAGTGGAAAATGTTAGTGTTTCACAGTATTACTTACCCAGCAGTGTTGTGATTGACTGTGATATTGGCCTATTGATTTCTCCTGCCAAAGGGGCATCGGTTGTCAAACTGGGAAAGCTGTAATGACTTTGTGGCTGTTTTATCTAGTGGAGATCGCTCTGTCATTTCCTGGTTGCTAAAATGTTAAACTTCACTCAAATTTCAGTTTGTGAGAAAACAAGCACTAAATAGTGTAGGGAATCATTGTACCATCTAAATTGCATTTTCAATAACAAAAAATATAGTTTTTACAGCTGTTTGAAGCTGGTAGACCAAATGAAAGTTAACTATATTTTTCTTTACTGTAAAGATATTTCATAGCAATCTGTGTTTGACAGCAGATGCCTAACTGGCCCCCTTCAATCATGTTCTCTTCTCATCTCCATCCAATGCCCTTTTCACAAAATAAACACAGTACAATAAGTCACCACTAGATGGCACACACCTCAAGGATTCAATGAGGACTTTTTGAGGAGGAATCAATGCTGAGTGTGGAATCTCCACCAGGTGCTGCTAGGTGGTTGAAATGACTGAAGGTGAATGTGATGTTATTGATCGCTCTTTCTTTCTCCCTCTCTCTGCAGGTATCACTAGGGACTGTGACTAACGTGGAGGAAGCAGTGAGGTGGCTGAGTTACACCTACCTGTACATCCGCATGAGAGCCAACCCTCTGGCCTACGGGATCAACCACAAGGCTTACCAGGTACACACGCATGCATGTACATACGCACACACACGCACACGCACACACACACACACACACACACACACACACACACACACACACACACACACACACACGTGTACACACTCGACTGTACACTCTTATTATCTAGCTCTCTGTGTTAGATGGACCCAGGTCTGGAGTGGTACTGTAAGGAACTGGTGGTGATGGCAGGGTTAAACTGTTCTTTCTCTGTGTTAGATGGACCCAAGTCTGGACCTGTATCGTAAGGAACTGGTGGTGATGGCAGGGTTAAACTGTTCTTTCTCTGTGTTAGATGGACCCAGGTCTGGAGCTGTATCGTAAGGAACTGGTGGTGATGGCAGCCAGGAAGCTGGACAAGGCCAGGATGATCCGCTTCGAGGAGAGGACAGGATACTTCGCCTCCACTGACCTGGGCAGAACCGCCAGTCACTTCTACATCAAATACAACACCATGGAGGTACACCAGAGTTCCATAACATGATATTACGTTATATGTATTATGTTATATTGTACACTGAGTGTACAAAACATTAAGAACACCTGCTCTTTACATGACATACAGTACCAGTCAAAGGTTTGAACACAGCTATTGATTCAAGAGTTTTTCCTGTTTTCTACATTGTAGAATAATAGTGAAGACATCCATACTATGAAATAACACATGGAATCATGTTGTAACTAAAAAAGTGTTCAACAAAGCAAAATATATTTTAGATTCTTCAAAGTAGCAAGTCTTTGCCTTGATGACAGGTTTGCAAACTCTTGGCATTCTATCAACCAGCTTCATAAGGTAGTCACCTGGAATGCATTTCAATTAACATGGGCCAGCATCCCTGTGGAAAGCTTTCATCATCTTGTGGAGTCCATGCCCCGACAAATTGAGGCTGCAACTCAATATCAGAAAGGTGTTCCTCGTGCTTGGTTTACTCCAATGTATTATATTATTGTAACCAGGGATATATACCCTTCTGTGTAGGTGTAATATGGCATGGTAATATCAACAAATAAACTCATCATGAATGATGGTACAGTAACATGCAATATACAACTAGATAACGGCTGTTCCTTATGTCATGTTTGTGTTTGTCCACCTCCTCCTCCATGCAGACGTTCAACGAGCTGTTCAACTCCCAGAAGACAGAGGCTGACATCCTCAGCATCGTCTCCAAGGCCGAGGAGTTTGAACAGGTCAAGGTGAGAGGTCACAGGTCACACAGAGGTCACTCATCACACATTATAGACTGCTGCGGGACACCTGCTAAGCAGTATAGCAAGGTCTTGAAATAGTTTGAGTACCCAGGTGGAAAGACTCCTGACTCTGTGTGTGTGTGTGTGTGTGTGTGTGTGTGTGTGTGTGTGTGTGTGTGTGTGTGTGTGTGTGTGTGTGTGTGTGTGTGTGTGTTTCAAGGTGCGTGATGAGGAGATGGAGGAACTAGAACAGATGCTGTGTAACTACTGTGAGCTGCCTGCTGCAGGCGGAGTGGAGAACGGATACGGCAAGATCAACATCCTACTGCAGACCTACATCGGCCGGGGAGAGGTGGACAGCTTCTCCCTCATCTCAGACCTGTCCTACGTAGCACAGGTGGGTTACAGGCACAGCACCACACACACACACACACTACACACATACAGTGGGGCAAAAAAGTATTTAGTCAGCCACCAATTGTGCAAGTTCTCCCACTTAAAAAGATGAGAGGCCTGTCATTTTCATCATAGGTACACTTCAACTATGACAGACAAAATGAGAAAAAAAATCCAGAAAATCACATTGTAGGATTTGTTTATGAATTTATTTGCAAATTATGGTGGAAAATAAGTATTTGGTCAATAACAAAAGTTTATCTCAATACTTTGTTATATACCCTTTGTTGTCAAATGTTTTCTGTAAGTCTTCAAGGTTTTCACACACTGTTGCTGGTATTTTGGCCCATTCCTCCATGCAGATCCCCTCTAGAGCAGTGATGTTTTGGGGCTGTTGCTGGGCAACACGGACTTTCAACTCCCTCCAAAGATTTTCTGTGGGGTTGAGATCTGGAGACTGGCTAGGCCACTCCAGGACCTTGAAATGCTTCTTACGAAGCCACTCCTTCGTTGCCCGGGCGGTGTGTTTGGGATCATTGTCATGCTGAAAGACCCAGCCACGTTTCATCTTCAATGCCCTTGCTGATTGACGGAGGTTTTCACTCAAAATCTCCTGGTCCCTTTGCAGAAAAACAGCCCCAAAGCATGATGTTTCCACCCCCATGCTTCACAGTAGGTATGGTGTTCTTTGGATGCAACTCAGCATTCTTGTCTTCCAAACACGACGAGTTGAGTTTTTACCAAAAAGTTATATTTTGGTTTCATCTGACCATATGACATTCTCCCAATCTTCTTCTGGATCATCCAAATGCTATCTAGCAAACTTCAGACGGGCCTGGATATGTACTGGCTTAAGCAGGGGGACACGTCTGGCACTGCAGGATTTGAGTCCCTGGCGGCGTAGTGTGTTACTGATGGTAGGCTTTGTTACTTTGGTCCCAGCTCTCTGCAGGTCATTCACTAGGTCCCCCCGTGTGGTTCTGGGATTTTTGCTCACCGCTCTTGTGATCATTTTGACCCCACGGGGTGAGATCTTGCGTGGAGCCCCAGATCGAGGGAGATTATCAGTGGTCTTGTATGTCTTCCATTTCCTAATAATTGCTCCCACAGTTGATTTCTTCAAACCAAGCTGCTTACCTATTGCAGATTCAGTCTTCCCAGCCTGGTGCAGATCTACAATTTTGTAGACAGCTCTTTGGTCTTGGCCATAGTGGAGTTTGGAGTGTGACTGTTTGAGGTTGTGGACAGGTGTCTTTTATACTGATAACAAGTTCAAACAGGTGCCATTAATACAGGTAACAAGTGGAGGACAGAGGAGCCTCTTAAAGAAGAAGTTACAGGTCTGTGAGAGCCAGAAATCTTGCTTGTTTGTAGGTGACCAAATACTTATTTTCCACCATAATTTGCAAATAAATTCATTAAAAATCCTACAATGTGATTTTCTAGATTTTTTTTCTCATTTTGTCTGTCATAGTTGAAGTGTACCTATGATGAAAATGACAGGCCTCTCCCATCTTTTTAAGTGGGAGAACTTGCACATTTGGTGGCTGACTAAATACTAAATATGCCCTTTCCCCATTTGTTTCTCACATACACATACACACACACACACACACACGCGCTCATACAACTGAACCATACCTGAAGAAACTTCAACATGTGTACATACTCTGCTTCTACCCCAAACTGAGCCAGCCTAGCCCCTCTGAGGGGTCCAGCTGTACCCCAGTGTCCCCTGCCTGGGGGACACAGGGGTACAGACTCCCTTACCCCAACACATGCAGCCCCTGCCTAGACTTCCCCTTCCCTCAGTCAGCAGCACATGCAGTCCGCGTCCTAGAGCAGAATGTTTCAATCATACTGGTGTACTGATGGGGGTTTAGAAAGAGTGTCTTAACGAATCATATCATACACATCCATAAACGGCTTTCCTGTTTGTACCAGCATCTCCATTGTTTCAGAGGGATCATGAGGCTTTCATGAACTGTCACAGTTAATCTGCCATGCCGGCATCTCTGCATTATGCTCTTTATGAAAATCAAATGCTTTGATATATCTGATGGAAAGTAATATGTTTGGCTGGTGCATATTTCACAGTGACTGATAGCCTGGAATCTTTTTTGCATTTGGAGCCCCCATCCCACATCCCATCCCCTCTTCCCATCCTCTGCTGAACCCATCTATCCATGGTTTTCCACGGTAACTGATTCCATGTGGCTGAATATTTGGAATTGTTCACATCAAATTCCCTCTTTGCTCCTATTTTGCCCGATTTCAGATGTGCAGCTGGTTTGATGGCTGTGGCCGGGAGGCAGGCAGCCATAGTGGAATAGAGGGGATCTGATGGTTAATCCAGACTGAGGACTGATAGGTCCTGCTGCCGTATGATACTGCCACTACACATCAACAAAGACACACACACATAAGCACAGAGATGAAGTTGCATACATACATATAGGTGGGCACACTCACAACCACTGGCAGACTCACCATCTCTCGCTCTCACACACACACACACTGACAGAGGCTAACTCCCTGTCCCTCATGCATACACACACACTCCTCAATGGCTTTAGCAACTGGATGATAGATAGAGCTGTTCTGCAGGCCTGTGCACTTGACCGCAGGACACCAGGAGTTCTCCTGAGAGAGTAGATTATTGTACATGAGCGCTGAGAGACCTGAGACCACAGTTCACCTGTGTTTACTGCATGCTCTTAAAGACACACGGACACAGAAGAACTGGAGAAGGATGGCAGCTTAATCATGAAGTTAGTTCCAACCAGGGAGATTATTGAGATTGACTATGTTGGTGCTGTGACTCGGACTGTGAGGCCTGATGTGTTTTGGCTGTTGGTTGTTATCTGGAGTATGAGTGTAGGCTCAGTAAGGGTGTGAGTGTAGGCTCAGTAAGGGTGTGAGTGTAGGCTCAGTAAGGGTGTGAGTGTAGGCTCAGTAAGGGTGTGAGTGTAGGCTCAGTAAGGGTGTGAGTGTAGGCTCAGTAAGGGTGTGAGTGTAGGCTCCGTAAGGGTGTGAGTGTAGGCTCCGTAAGGGTGTGAGTGTAGGCTCAGTAAGGGTGTGAGTGTAGGCTCAGTAAGGGTGTGAGGGTAGGCTCAGTAAGGGTGTGAGGGTAGGCTCAGTAAGGGTGTGAGTGTAGGGTTTTCTCTCCAGAGGGTTTGATGTAGGAGTGCGGTTGCCCTAGTGGCCTTTTAACCAGCAGCAGACCAACATCTGGCCCAGCTGGTGTTTCTGTGTCTCTGCCTATCTATATGCCTGTGTCTATGTCTGCCTGCCTGTCTCTGTCCATCCTCCCACTCAACCACATGTTCCGGACACAAGCAGACCTGACCAGACCTGACCAATCTATCACAGATAGCAGCCTCGCCACGACTTATCCATCACAACAGAGCCAGGCCCAGCAAATCAATCCCAGCACGGCCAGACTCTACCAATCCATCATGTCATTAACACCTGCCCAAATAAATCAGAGCCCAGTCACGTCAGATCTGATCAGTTTATCAGCAGCGCCAACCACCTGACCCATCTGTCAGGACAGACATGAGAAATCCATCAGCGCACAGCTAGGCCTGACCCATGTTTCAGAACAGAGCCTGATCATTCCAGTCCCGCGGCTCTTGATCAGACATGATTAATCGTCCTACATCTTGATGGATTATTTCAGTCTCGGCATGACTCTCTGTCCTGCTGTACCCATTGTAGAACACTGCTCTAAGTCTGGCTGTAGCCTGTCTGTCTTTTTAAACCTGCTGTTATACACTATTCCAATTGTGATTCCAATCGGTCTGTCCTTGTTTTTCTACTATAGAATGCCACTCAAATTGTAACTGTGTGTGTGTATTTCGTCCCTGTGTAGAACGCAGCTCGTATCGTCAGGGCTCTGTTTGAGATTGCTCTGAGGAAGCGCTGGCCTGCCATGACCTACCGCCTGCTCAACCTGTGTAAAGTGATAGACAAGCGTCTGTGGGGCTTCGCTCATCCCCTGAGACAGTTCTCCATCCTGCCTCACAACGTGCTGGCCCGTCTGGAGGAGAAGAAACTCACTGTGGACAAACTGAAAGATATGCAGAAGGACGAGATAGGTGAGACCATACTGGGCCTAGTGTGGTGTACTACCAAATTAGACATGAATTCTATTGTGTTCTGTAGAGCTGTGTGCACGTGTGTGTGTGTGTGCATGCAGCGTGCTGTAGTAGCACCACTCCCCTCTGTGTGTCCCAGGTCACATGCTTCACCACGTGAACATCGGGTTGAAGGTGAAGCAGTGTGTCCACCAGATCCCTTCCATACTGATGGAGGCCACCATCCAACCAATCACACGCACCGTGCTCAGGGTCCGCCTCCAGATCACCCCCGACTTCCAGTGGCACGACCAGGTAACCAGGTCGACCTCACCTAGGATGACCTCGATGTCTCTCTTTCTCTCGCTCTCTCCCTCACTCACTTACTCACTCACACATACACAGTACACAAACAGTAGACATTATCAGAGCACTCTTTAAGTGTGTCAAAATGCTGCTAACAGTAGAATGTGTTAGTTAGTGTGAAGTGTCAGTGGTCTGTCAGTATGGAGCTGTCCTCTCCCCCAGTGGCCCTGCTCCTCTCCTCCTCCAGCCAGTGGGGGGGATGGAGTAAGGAGTGAAAAGTGGGAATCTCACCTCTGTTCTACAAGGAGGAGCAGCCAGCTGCTGAAACAACCCCGCAGCATCAGATTCCCACCTCTGGAAGTGTTAGTCCACATCCCAAGTACTGGTTGAAGGGCTCTTCTTTTCTTGAATGGTTCAAATGAAGGTTTATTTAAATGGAAGATGGCTGATTCTAGATCAGTGTTTAGATGCATCACCTTCTTGTAATACAGTGAGGGAAAACAATATTTGATCCCCTGCTGATTTTGTACATTTGCCCACTGACAAAGAAATGATCTATCTATGATCTATAATTTTAATGGTAGGTTTATTTGAACAGTGAGAGACAGAATAACAACAAAAAAAATGCAAAAAAACGCATGTCAAAAATGTTATAAATTGATTTGCATTTTAATGAGGGAAATAAGTATTTGACCACTCTGCAAAACATGACTTAGTACTTGGTGGCAATCAGAGGTCAGACGTATCTTGTAGTTGGCCACCAGGTTTGCACACATCTCAGGAGGGATTTTGTCCCACTTCTCTTTGCAGATCTTCTCCAAGTCATTAAGGTTTCGAGGCTGACGTTTGGCAACTCGAACCTTCAGCTCCCTCCACAGATTTTCGATGGGATTAAGGTCTGGAGACTGGCTAGGCCTCTCCTGGACCTTAATGTGCTTCTTCTTGAGCCACTCCTTTGTTGCCTTGGCCGTGTGTTTTGGGTCATTGTCATGCTGGAATACCCATGCACGGCCCATTTTCAATTCCCTGGCTGAGGGACGGAGGTTCTCACCCAAGATTTTACAGTCCATGGCCCTGTCCATCATCCCTTTGATGCGGTGAAGTTGTCCTGTCCCCTTAGCAGAAACACACCCACAAAGCATAATGTTTCCACCTCCATGTTTGACGGTGGGGATGGTGTTCTTGTGGTCATAGGCAGCATTCCTCCTCCTCCAAAGACGGCGAGTTGAGTTGATGCCAAATAGCTCCATTTTGGTCTCATCTAACCATAACACTTTCACCCAGTTGTCCTCTGAATCATTCAGATGTTCATTGGGAAACTTCCGACGGGCATGTATATGTGCTTTCTTGAACAGGGGGACCTCGCGGGTGCTGCAGGATTTCAATCCTTCATGGCATGGGAGGTACCAATTGTTTTCTTGGTGACTATGGTCCCAGCTGCTTTGAGATCACTGACAAGATCCTCCCGTGTAGTTCTGGGCTGATTCCTCAACTTTCTCATGATTATTGCAACTCCACGAGGTGAGATCTTGCATGGAGCCCCAGGCCGAGGGAGATTGACAGTGTTTTGTGTTTCTTCCATTTGCGAATAATCGCACCAACTGTTGTCACCTTCTCACCAAGCTGCTTGGCGATGGTCTTGTAACCCATTCCAGCCTTGTGTAGGTCTACAATCTTGTCCCTGACATCCTTGGAGAGCTCTTTGGTCTTGGCCATGGTGGAGAGTTCTGATTGATTGATTGCTTCTGTGGACAGGTGTCTTTTATACAGGTAACAAGCTGAGATTAGGAGCACTCCCTTTAAAAGTGTGCTCCTAATCTCAGCTCATTACCTGTATAAAAGACACCTGGTAATGATTATTTCCCTCATTAAAATGCAAATCAATTTCTAACAGTTTCTAACAGTCTCTCACTGTTCAAATAAACCTACCATTAAAATTATAGACTGATCATTTCTTTGTCAGTGGGCAAACGTACAAAATCAGCAGGGGATCAAATACTTTTTTCCCTCACTGTATTATCCTGCAGATTTTATACTACATTTGCTTGAGCCTGCCTGGTGTGTCAGATGGACGGTGTTTTCCACTTTTGGGACTATTCTATTGGTTCTATTGCGCCAGGCAAGATCAATCAAACACAGCTAAGTATCTGAAAGATTTCAAATGCCATTTGAACCCAAGTCTGCTGTCCGTAAGTAGAGCCATGTCCAATGGAGGGAATATACAGTACATCATTGAATTGCGAATTAGGCAATAGGATCTCTATGGTGATTGGAGTACATCATTGAGGCAGATGACTCCTGTAGTTTGTGAGGGAGTCAGGGTGGAATAGGAGGCCCGTTGTAGCCAGGCTGTGTATGAAGATGAATGTTTGTGTGATTAGCGATGCATGCTCTGCTCATGGGAGAGTTGTTATGGAACACCCCCAGCTTAGCCAGTGATCCCTGCTGCATATGTACACACGCAAGCTAGCCACGACACATGTAGAGGCACATGAGATCTCCTTCTCCCTAACTCTAACCCAAGCCACGGACTCCAGGATAATGACTCATTCTAATTGGGAAACAGACAGGAGTTGGATGTTGTTTTCTAATATTAATGCGTGGTACCCCACTCCCTTTAGTGTTTTGAGTAGGACCCAGAATTGTTCCTGGTTCAGGTCACATGGTTGGGAATAACTCCTAGCCCTAATCAAGAGTAGTTTCCCTGATATCTTTAGACATTTACAAAAGAGGGCTAGGGACCAGGCCAGAAGATGACATTATAGCTGTTGTTTTAGTGTGTTTGTCTGTGGGAACTGGATTGTCTCCTCTCTCCATGTGTCATAAAGCAGTCTCCTGGACCTGTGTCTGTTGGCCAGCCAGCTGTTGTTTCCACAGCAGAGTGTTCTACAGGGGGTCAACTCAGAGCAGAGAAATGTAGAGAGATACACAGTACAGTGCACCTCCTTCTCCTGCTGGGGAGAGAGGAGAGGAGAGGGCTGAAGTTTCTGTTTGGAGTCACACCCAAAACCCATGACTGAAGGGTTATGCACGCACCTACTAACAATTACATTGCTTTGTTTTGAATTGCTACTATCTGGTTAAACAACCTGGGAGTGCTCTGATCTTCTAATGCCACCAATTCTTCATGCTTCTGTCTCCTCTGCCTCTCCTCTGCCTCTCCTCTGCCTCTCCTCTGCCTCTCCTCTGCCTCTCCTCTGCCTCTCCTCTGCCTCTCCTCTGCCTCTCCTCTGCCTCTCTCCTCTCTTAGTGTCATGGTTCAGTGGGAGAGCCCTGGTGGCTGTGGGTGGAGGACCCCATCAACGATCACATCTACCATTCAGAGTACCTGCTCCTACAGAAGAAACAGGTGGGTTTCTGGGTACCATTAGTTTCTAGAATGTGTCTGAGAGCCACTTGTTCTCCTGTGTTCCCTTGAGGCAGAAGTTGCCCCTAACTATAGATCTAGGATCAGATTACCTGACCCCTGATCCTAACCTTAACCATTATGGTTATGGAATAAATCTGACCCTGTATCAGTGGATATGGTTGAGTAATACTTACATCGTGTGTGTGTTTTCCAGGTGGTGAGTGGGGAGCCCCAACAGGTGGTATTTACCATCCCTATCTTTGAGCCCATGCCCTCCCAGTACTACATCAGAGCTGTGTCAGACCGCTGGCTGGGCTCAGAGGCTGTCTGCATCATCAACTTCCAACACCTCATCCTGCCTGAAAGACATCCCCCACATACTGGTACTGTACAACAGACTCACAAACACAGACAGACCAACCCTCAGAGGTGTACAGATGAAACAACAAACTTCACACATACACCTTTCTTTGTCTTTTTTCCTTGACAAATGTACCCATACGTTGTCTCAATGTTGCCCTGTGGATTCTCAGAGCTGCTGGACCTGCAGCCGTTGCCCATCACCGCCCTGGGGAACCTGGAGTATGAGAGTCTGTACAAGTTCACCCACTTCAATCCCATCCAGACACAGATCTTCCACACGCTCTACCACACCGACACCAACGTCCTGCTGGGGGCGCCAACGGGCTCCGGTAAAACCATCGCTGCCGAGTTGGCCATGTTCCGAGTCTTCAACCAGTACCCTACCTCCAAGGTCTGTCTGCCCCCCCCATCTCTCTCTTTTTCTCTTTCAATATCGCTATACATTTCTCTCTGTTGATATCCTTGCTCTGTGTGTGTTCTTAGGTGGTGTACATTGCCCCCCTGAAAGCTCTGGTCAGGGAGAGGATTGAGGACTGGAAGATCAGGATCGAGGAAAAACTGGGGAAGAAGTGAGAGAGACTTGGTTATAACCATGTGCATTTCAGTTGCATTCACATCTGTCAATGACCATCAGCCGTGGTATCTATCCATCCATCTATTGTCTCTTTCTCGCTCTCTCCCCTCTCTCCCTCCTTCCCTTCCCTCTCTCCTCGTCCCTAGGGTCGTGGAGCTGACAGGTGATGTGACTCCAGACATGCGGGCCATTGCCGCGGCCGACCTGATCGTGACCACACCGGAGAAGTGGGACGGCGTGAGTCGCTCCTGGCAGAACCGCAGCTACGTCCAGAAAGTAGCCATCCTCATCATCGACGAGATCCACCTGCTAGGTACCACAGCCTAGTTCTAACCAGAAACATAAAGAGAGATCTTTAATATCTATGGGTCTGGTTCTTGCATCACAAACCCCATAGAATCAAAACTTTGTATAGAGCCGGAACTTTTACCCTCATACAAACAGAACCTTCTATAGAGCCTTAACTTTTACCCTCATACAAACAGAACCTTCTATAGAGCCTTAACTTTTACCATCATACAAACAGAACCTTCTATAGAGCCTTAACTTTTACCATCATACAAACAGAACCTTCTATAGAGCCTTAACTTTTACCATCATACAAACAGAACCTTCTATAGAGCCTTAACTTTTACCATCATACAAACGGAACCTTCTATAGAGCCTTATCTTTTACCATCATACAAACAAAACCTTCTATAGAGCCTTAACTTTTACCATCATACAAACAGAACCTTCTATAGAGCCTTAACTTTTACCATCATACAAACAGAACCTTCTATAGAGCCTTAACTTTTACCATCATACAAACAGAACCTTCTATAGAGCCTTAACTTTTACTATCATACAAACAGAACCTTCTATAGAGCCTTAACTTTTACCATCATACAAACAGAACCTTCTATAGAGCCTTAACTTTTACCATCATACAAACAGAACCTTCTATAGAGCCTTAACTTTTACCATCATACAAACAGAACCTTCTATAGAGCCTTGCTTTGTCCAACTCTCTCACACTGGACCATACCACTGTGTCTGTATCCCAGGGGAGGACAGAGGTCCTGTGCTGGAGGTCATAGTGTCCAGGACCAACTTCATCTCCTCCCACACCAACAAGACTGTCCGCGTGGTGGGCCTGTCCACGGCCCTGGCCAACGCACGAGACCTCGCCGACTGGCTAGGGATTGGACAGGTGAGCTCTCCATAGCATCCACATACTAGACACTACAGGTATTGTGAAACGCAACTCCTGGTAGGAGTTGCACTTAGGCTCAGATTTAGGATCAGTTTCTTATCTGAATCAGGCATTACAACAGTGTTCTACCCTGATCACACCATCACGTTAGTCTCAGTTTCACATAGACAAGACATCTCCTGTAGTTAAAACCTGCTCATCCTTTCACCTTTTGACCTCCTGTCCTGTGTTCAGATAGAGTTCATGTCTCTGTCATCAGTTGGAGGTTTTGTAATTGACATTGCTGTTCTGAAGCCAACCAGTAACCACATTTGTGTTAGCCAGTGTTTTTTACTGTCCCCTTTTCATATTTGATAAATGTAGAATAATACTGCTGTTTTTGGCAGGGAATCCGTGTAATAGTTTTGACCACAGCACAGTAATGGTTTGGAGTTCTGTTTCTCTGGAGCCATGCTGGAGTTGCTCTGGTAATCAACAGAAATCACGGTACCAATGCGGACAGATGACTTGACAGTGCTTTAATAATAACAATAATAATAATAATAGCAGTAATCATATCAGAAGGGTATTTAATAACCTCCCTGTCCACCGCAGAGAGACATGGGAACTCCTGTATGCCTGCATGACCCCAGTCACACATGAAAACCACATGTAGACAGACACTCTTTACATTCACTTATACAATTTATCTCAAAAAGAAAATAGTATCTGCTGAAAAACATTTTATATAACATTTATATAGCATACATAAGCTTTTACAACTGCTTATTTCTGAAAGTTATAAAGTGTTACCATAACGTCATTTGTAATGCTGAAATTCCAACTGTATCCTACCATTCCAGTCTTCTCTGTGACGGTATTGGTTGTCTAAACGTTGTGTTACTGTTGCAGTGTCCCTGGCAGACAGATTGTCTGGTTATAAATCTGGCTGTTTAGACTGGGGACGGGAGGGACTGGGGATGTTGGCTGGGTTTAGATGCCCAATCCATTATCCAGGCCTTTAGATATGTGTACACACGCGCCTGCCCTGCCTGGCCACTCCACACGCTACAATGCAATGCTGCCCTACCCAGCGAGCTTCTGAGCACAACAGACAAAAAGTGCTCAGTTCCCTGTCCCCCGGACAAGGACAATGACAAACCTTTAGACACCCAGATGGGCCTCGCTGCCAGCTGGACTCACTTTATCTATCTATCTCTGTCTCGATCTAGTTCTCTTTCATCCACTCTGTCTCTCTCTCTGACTGACTGAGAGAAGACATTCATTCTCTTTCTATGGTTCTATGTCCATATGGTTCTCTTTCATCCCCTGTCTAACTCTCTCTGTCTCTTTGCCTCACCTCTCTTACAGGTGGGGTTGTTTAACTTCCGTCCCTCTGTGCGTCCCGTCCCATTGGAGGTTCACATCCAAGGCTTCCCAGGACAGCACTACTGCCCCCGCATGGCCAGCATGAACAAGCCTGTGTTCCAAGGTACAATATACCACACACTAAGTATGCAACTACACTGTGCATCCCCCCTCTCTATATCTCTCTCTCCCCTTCTCTCTCTCTCCAGCGATTCGCAGTCACTCTCCAGCCAAGCCTGTTCTGATCTTTGTGTCGTCGCGGCGACAGACTCGTCTGACGGCTCTAGACCTGATAGCCTTCCTGGCCACCGAGGATGACCCTAAACAGTGGCTGCACCAGGACGAGACTCAGGTGACCAGGCTTATACTTGTTACCTCCTAGTGGAACTAACCCTGTAGTCAGAGGTGTGTACATCTACAGTATTTCTCTCTTTCTCTCTCTCTCTGACTGTTCTTCTATTCCTCCAGTCTTCCTATTCCTCGTCCTCTGCTGCTTGTTGCTCTCTCCTTTCTCATCGTCTCCTTCCTCCTGATATTCTCTCTCTCTAAGCACTGGTTTTAGTGTAATTACAGAGGGAACTCAAACCAACTTCTACAGGAAACGCCTGTGTCATATCCCATTATTTTCTCTGCATACTTCAGGATTATTTCAAGATGAGAAAATGTGCTCTGATAGAAGATGGGCAGTAATTACCTTAACATGTGTGTCTGATATATAGGGGCCCATAAACAAGGAGAATTCCTTACAATACACACGCACACTAGCTAATGCTCTCTCTCCGATTTATCTCTCTCTCTCTCACTCAGACACACACACACACATTAAAAACCAGTAAAACAATGTATTTGCTCAGGCCTGCCAGAAGCCCGGGATACAGAGAGCTGAGCAGAGCAGTGTTGAATGTGTGTCTGGTATATAATCCCTCATATTGTTCCTTATGAAGTCACAGTAGGCTTGGCGTTGTAAGAGATGGATATTAACATGTTTTTTGGGGCTGCTCGCCTTTCACACCAAGCCTGTGGTCTGAGCGAAATATAGAGTTCTGACTGACTTCTCACACCCCACCTTGTAAAATATATACACACACACACACAAACTATGCCTAAATACTGTATACGCAGCAGAAAAATCTAATTCATAGGATACATTTCATCCTCTCTGCTCTGTCTGTGTGTGTGTGTGTGTGTGTGTGTGTGTGTGTGTGTGTGTGTGTGTGTGTGTGTGTGTGTGTGTGTGTGTGTGTGAGAACCTGACCTGGCATTTACTGTATGTGTATTTTTAGCCCTGGGTGTGTTGAACTGGCCCTGCAGTGTGCTTGTTCCAGTGATATATGCTGCTCCCTGCTGTGTTTCTGTACTGGCTGTGTAGCTGCTGGAGTCCCTGTGGTTTGAGTGACAGGCGGCTGGCGCTAGCTGCCTCAGTCTCAGTGGGAGTCCTGCCCTCTCTGCCTGAGTTAGCCTTACGTTCTCTCTATTACTTCCTCTGCTGCAGTTAGCCCCTCTCCCGCCTTCCTTCCTCTGTGAACATGTACCTTTCGTCTTCCCTGTAACTCGCCCTGTAAATGTTTTGCTTGCTCTGTCCCACATGTTGTTTTCAGTTTCTCCTCCACCTCCCTTTTCTCCACTCCTTCTATAGCCCTGCAGGTGAATACTTATGTGATTTTAAAAAACTTTTGCAAAAATGCCAGCCAGTTTTTTGTTATCGTTGCAGTGTGAACACTGCTCATGTCCAACAATGTCTTCTTCGTCATGGATGTGCCTTCTTAGTCCTACACTGTTTACTGTGTCTCTATTGGTCGACGAGATAAGGTCTCGTGCTGTCGTAGATTGATGAGGTGAGGTCTCATGCTGTGATTGGTTAATGTTACCCAGATGACAGACATCATCGCCATGGTGAGAGAGTCCAACCTGAAGCTGACGTTGGCGTTTGGCATCGGCATGCACCACGCTGGACTACACGAGCGAGACAGGAAGACTGTGGAGGAACTGTTTGTCAACTGCAAGATCCAGGTGGGACCCTAAAAGGTCTAGGTGGGACCCTGACAGGTCCAGGTGGGACCCTGACAGGTTTAGGTGGGACCCTGACAGGTTTAGGTGGGACCCTGACAGGTTTAGGTGGGACCCTGACAGGTTTAGGTGGGACCCTGACAGGTTTAGGTGGGACCCTGACAGGTTTAGGTGGGACCCTGACAGGTTCAGGTGGGACCCTATACGTATTGAATAGGTGCAGGTATATACGTATTGAATCGGTGCAGGTATATACGTATTGAATAGGTGCAGGTATATACGTATTGAATAGGTGCAGGTATATACGTATTGAATCGGTGCAGGTATATACGTATTGAATAGGTGCAGGTATATACGTATTGAATAGGTGCAGGTATATACGTATTGAATAGGTGCAGGTATATACGTATTGAATAGGTGCAGGTATATACGTATTGAATAGGTGCAGGTATATACGTATTGAATAGGTGCAGGTATATACGTATTGAATAGGTGCAGGTATATACGTATTGAATAGGTGCAGGTATATACGTATTGAATAGGTGCAGGTATATACGTATTGAATAGGTGCAGGTATATACGTATTGAATAGGTGCAGGTATATACGTATTGAATAGGTGCAGGTATATACGTATTGAATAGGTGCAGGTATATACGTATTGAATAGGTGCAGGTATATACGTATTGAATAGGTGCAGGTATATACGTATTGAATAGGTGCAGGTATATACGTATTGAATAGGTGCAGGTATATACGTATTGAATAGGTGCAGGTAAATAGAACAATGTTACAGATACGACACTGAAGGTGTTTCTGCTTTACTTTGTTAAATCCATGACAAGTATGACACTAATCTCTCTCTGTCTCCAGATACTGATAGCCACCAGTACTCTGGCCTGGGGAGTCAACTTCCCTGCCCATCTGGTCATTGTCAAAGGTACTGAGTACTACGATGGGAAGACCAGACGCTACGTGGACTACCCCATCACAGGTACAGGCCAGTTGTTTCCATCACTGTTTCTGTATTGAATTAAGTCTACTTATATTTTCCTGTCATGTCAAATACTCCCTGTTTGGTAGTGAGTTAAAAAGTCCAGTACATCCATGTGTTTTCATCTGAATGTGTAGGTGTGGTTTGTCTCTCCTGTAGTTACAGTAGGTTGTAGTTGTTCTGTAGGTGTGGTTTATTTCTCATGTAGTTACATTTGGTTGTAGGTGTGGTTTGTCTCTCCTGTAGTTACATTAGGTTGTAGTTGTTCTGTAGGTGTGGTTTATCTCTCATGTAGTTACATTAGGTTGTAGGTGTGGTTTATCTCTCCTGTAGTTACAGTAGGTTGTAGTTCTGTAGGTGTGGTTTGTCTCTCCTGTAGTTACTGTAGGTTGTAGTTGTTCTGTAGGTGTGGTTTATCTCTCATGTAGTAACATTAGCCTGTAGGTGTGGTTTATCTCACCTGTAGTTACAGTAGGTTGTAGTTGTTCTGTAGGTGTGGTTTATCTCTCCTGTAGTTACAGTAGGTTATAGGTGTGGTTTATCTCTCCTGTAGTTACAGTAGGTTGTAGTTCTGTAGGTGTGGTTTATCTCTCCTGTAGTTAAAGTAGGTTGTAGTTGTTCTGTAGGTGTGGTTTATCTCTCCTGTAGTTACAGTAGGTTGTAGTTCTGTAGGTGTGGTTTATCTCTCCTGTAGTTACAGTAGGTTGTAGTAGTTCTGTAGGTGTGGTTTATCTCTCCTGTAGTTACAGTAGGTTGTAGTTGTTCTGTAGGTGTGGTTTATCTCTCCTGTAGTTACAGTAGGTTGTAGTTGTTCTGTAGGTGTGGTTTATCTCTCCTGTAGTTACAGTAGGTTGTAGTTGTTCTGTAGGTGTGGTGTATCTCTCCTGTAGTTACAGTAGGTTGTAGTTGTTCTGTAGGTGTGGTTTATCTCTCCTGTAGTTACAGTAGGTTGTAGTTGTTCTGTAGGTGTGGTTTATCTCTCCTGTAGTTACATTAGGTTGTAGTTCTGTAGGTGTGGTTTATCTCTCCTGTAGTTACAGTAGGTTGTAGTTGTTCTGTAGGTGTGGTTTATCTCTCCTGTAGTTACAGTAGGTTGTAGTTGTTCTGTAGGTGTGGTTTATCTCTCCTGTAGTTACATTAGGTTGTAGTTCTGTAGGTAATGGTTTATCTCTCCTGTATTTGTTCTGTAGAAAGTGGTTCAGCTCTCCTAGGCCTGTAGTTGTTCCATTTGGACTATGGTTACTGTAGTTGTGTTGTGGTCTCTCCAGACGTGCTGCAGATGATGGGCCGTGCAGGCCGCCCTCAGTATGACGACCAGGGCAAAGCTGTGATCCTGGTCCACGACATCAAGAAAGACTTCTACAAGAAGTTCCTCTACGAACCCTTCCCTGTTGAGTCCAGGTGAGAGGCTATCCCTTGGCTTTGTGGTGACCCTACATAGTGAAGGCCATTGCTACAGCTTTTTACTTGGTCTCTGTGCATTTAACATTGTAAGGGGGGAAAGTCATCTCTCCTTCACTACCACCTCTTCCTCAGTCTCCTGGGTGTCCTGTCAGACCATCTGAATGCTGAGATCGCTGCAGGGACCATCACCTCTAAACAGGATGCTATGGACTATATCACCTGGACGTACTTCTTCCGCAGGCTGGTCATGAACCCCAGGTAGGTTTTTGATTGTTTTTGACTTTTTATAACAATTCATCACGAAACAATTAACCCCAACTAGGTCTCTGTTCCCAGGTTTTTCAAAAATTCTGGTTGTGATGTTTCAGTAATTTTAGAAGCTAATTGAGTGGCTACAACATTCTGATATGGCGACTAATGACCAGTTCTCTCTCAATAACCTCGGAATAAGAAATCACTATTTATTTTTTCCTCTAATGGTAGAAGCAGGCAAAGGCTACATGTCTTTCCAAGAAATGTCAATCTTTTTTTTGTCAGTGTGAGTACATTATAACCATTAATTAATTCAGCTGAGTAATTACCAGTGAATGCTGGGGAGACAAAAAATAGCTGGTGTTTATGGCAGCACCATGGAAACCACAGGGTCATCTTTAGAACACAGGGTCATCTTTTGAACTCTCACTATGTGATATCACACACCAGGGCTACGCACGCACGCCCGCAGTACCAGAGTATCACTTATACCCAGAGCACTCATTAGGATTCAGTCCTGATAACCTCTCTAGCAGGGAAACCTACTGATAGCCTGAGGTCAGGTGCATCAAATCAAAACAAATCCAGCTTTATTCATACAGCACATTTCAGACATGCATTGTGCTTTACAGGGGAAAACGCCTGAGGAAAAGCAAAGCTCAAAAGATGTTTTAAGATCAGTTTTAAATATGTCCACAGTTTCGGCCCTACTCAAGTATTTAATTTATATTGCTTCAGATATTGGTATGTAGGCCAGACTGTTCTCTTTCCAATCATATGTGACATATGAATTGTCCATTTTTTATATTCTTCTCTATATTCATTGTTAATATTAATTGACTCCCTATTCGCCCGTCTCTAATTAACGATCTGCTTGCACCTGTTATGCCTGTTACACACAGCAGGTGCCTTAAGTACGTGTCTTCTTAATTTGTTTGCACGGCACTGATGAAGGCATGAGGCCGACACATATGCTCTGTTCCTTTTTTATTTTCATTAGCACTTTTTGTATATTTTTGAGGGTGGATTAAATTAATTATACTATGTTTGCATCTCGGCCTCCTTGGGTTATTCCTTTTCATGGTTTTGAGTGTGAATACTTTTTGAACTCTACAGATATTTTCTCTCCCGCGCACTGGCTGCCTTCCATTCTAGCCTGTGAACAAACCCTCCTACTGGTTTTCCACAGTTTCAAACTCCGTCACGTTCTCTGGCAGGCTGTTCCAGAGGCTGAGGACATAACTAAAGGCTACCTGTCCATGCCTATTTGTCCTAGGCTTGGTGCTAGGATAGTTAAAAGGCCAGTGCCGGAAGACCTGAGGAACCTACAGGGTACATAACTTAAAAGCATGTCTGACATGTATGGGATGCACGATCTTGGATTTATTTAAAAACCAATGGTATAATCTTAAAATGTATTCTGTAACTCACAGGCAGCCAGTGCAGAGACCTTAAAACCGGTCTGTGTGCTCTCCATCTGGTCTTGGTCAGTACCCGTGCAGCAGCATTCTGTATGTTTTGCAGTTGACCAATGGCTTTCTTGGGTAGATCATACAGGAGAACATACAATAGTCTTGTCTGCTCGTAATAAAAGCATGGATGAGTCTCTCTGTATCAGCCTGAGAGAGAAACTGACACACTTTTTTTTTCTTTAACTAAAAAAATATTTTCTTCACATTCCTAATGAGTGATTTGAAATTTAGTTTTGAATCTAAAATAACAGTTAGGTTTTTTACCTGGTGTTTTATCTGTGTTGCCCGTAAATTAAAATGTGCAACTAGATACTCTCTCTGTGCTTTGTCTCCAACAATAGGTACCTCAGTCTTGTCTTGATTTAGCTGGAGGGAGTTGTGAGCCATCCAAGTATTTCAGTCACTAATACAGTCTAATAATTTATCCGTGGAGCTAAAATCCCCTGGTGAGAGAAATGCAAAGTTGTTTATCGTCTGTGTAGCAGTGAGAAATCAATGTGCTTAAAATAATAGTGTGACGACACACAACTCAAAAGCTCCCCTGTTGATATTTTAGGGACAATGCAAGTATCCTGCCCAGACTAGCCTACAACGCCACAATCCAATGAAAAACTGCATTATTGTTTTCAAATGAGTGCAATTGAGTACGATTCTACTCTAGGGCATAAACTGCAGTGAAAATTTCATTTAAATAATGAAAGCCCTGTTATTTGAATGTTTCATTCCATTTGGATCAGTTGTGGGTCTACTCCCGACATTCTAGAAATGCACAGTAGTAGACCAGTCTGGCTGTAGCCTATTTCGCATTCTGATGCGCTGTGTGTTGCCAATCATCATTTGCCTAAGTAGTCCTATATAGTGTGACTATATAGGTCTATGCTCCCAGCAGGCCCAGTTATTCAGGAAAGTGTAACACCAAGCAGCTATTTCCTCGACCTAGAACCTAACGCTTCAATATAGCCAAAATATGCAGTACCAGTCAAAAGTTTGGACATTGTAGAATAATAGTGAAGGTATCAAAACTATGAAATAACACATATGGAAACATGTAGTAACCAACATTTTTTAAACAAAACCACAATTTGCCTTGATGACAGCTTTGCACACTCTTGGCATTTTCTCAACCAGCTTCATGAGGTAGTCACCTGGAATGCTTTTCCAGCAGTCTTGAAGAAGTTACCACATATGCTGAACACTTGTGGTCTGCTTTTCCTTCACTTTGCAGTCCAACTCATCCCAAACCATCTCAGTTGGGTTCAGGTTGGGTGATTGTGGAGGCCAGGTCATCTGATGCAGCACTCAATCACTATCCTTGGTCAACTAGCCCTTACACAGCCTGGAAGTGTTGGGTCATTGTCCTGTTGAAAAACAAATGATAATCCTACTAAGCACAAACCAGATGGGATGGTGTATCGCTGCAGAAAGCTGTGGTAGCCATGCTGGTTAAGTGTGCCTTGAATTCTAAATAAATCAGTGTCACCAGCAAAGCACCATCACACCTTCCCCATGGTTCACGGTGGGAACTACATATGCAGAGATAATCCGGTCACCCACTAGGCGTCTCACAAAGACACGGTGGTTCGAACCAAAAATCTCAAATTTGGACTCATCAGACCAAAGAACTGATTTCCACTGGTCTAATGTCCATTGCTTGTGTTTCTTGGCCCAATCAAGTCTCTTCTTCTTGGTTTCCTTTAGTAATGGTTTATTTGCAGCAATTCAACCATGAAGGCCTGATTCACGCAGTCTCCTCTAAACAGTTGTTGAGATGTGTCTGTTACTTGAATTGACTGACCATGTCATAAAGTGATGATGGACTGGCATTTCTCTATGTTTATTTTAGCTGTTCTTGACATATTATGGACTTGGTCTTTTGTATGTCACCCCTACCTTGTCACAACACAACTGATTGGTTTGAACACATTAAGAAGGAAAGAAATTCCACAAATTAACTTTTAACAAGGCACACCTGTTAATTGAAATGCATTCCAGGTGACTACTTCATGAAGCTGGTTGAGAGAATGCCAAGAGTTTGCAAAGCTGTCATCAAGGCAAAGGGTGGCTACTTTGAAGAATCTAAAATATATTTTGGTGGTTTAGTTTAACACTTTTTGGTTACTACATGATTCCATATGTGTTACTTCATAGTTTTGATATCTTCACTATTATTCTAAAAATAAACACTTGAATGAGTAGGTGTGTCCCAACTTTTTACTGGTACTGTATGTAATTTAACTTCTAAAATGTATAACATTTTTATGTGTGGCATAAACACAACTAGTCACAATGTTTTAATCTTATTATGCCACTTCAAAGGTCTCCTGTAGGCTACCAACCCACGTTCATCCACTCCACTAATATACTTCCAGCATCCAAACTGCACAACGGTCATTCTATTCATGTAAAGAGACATTTCTTAGAAAACACCAAAAAGTGTAATGACATTCGGAGCCTTTGATACTGAGTAGGGAGGGATGTATTTTCTGTTTGTCGAAATTGACATACTCTACTTGATTGTGGTGTTGAAAATGCAAACCATTGACGATTAGCGCTCAAAGTCTGTAATCAGTATGCAGTTATGCGTTGGTTGTGTGTGGTGCATTTGTACAGAAACCTGTTGGTGGAAAATTTGTTGCATAATTTGGTATAAATATGGCATCAAAATGTAGAAAATCTGATTTCCTCCTAACTGATCATTTTCTGCAGCCAGCTCTGATTGTAGTGTAATAAGACAGACAGGGAGAGTCAGCTCGTCCGTGGTGGTCGGCGAACCCTCAACCTTCTGGCCCATTAGCCCTGCGTGGCATTGACTGTGCCACAAAGCCATGTTGAAATGGTAAAGTCGATATCCACATTTATAAACACAGGGCTGCTATAGTTATTGTTATTCATGGTCGTAATAATCATTTTTTAGTTAGTTGTATTGGGGGGAGGATGTGCCATTTTTTTTTTTACACTAGTTTCCCTTCTGTCCTCCACTTTCTAAAATTGCGAGGTCTCAAATTCAAAATGGCTGCTACTATTTCCTGCCACCAACATGTCTATCTTGTGCAGTAACTCTGTGATCTGAGTGCCATCACCCCTGTCCTCATTGCTGAGAACATGATATCTCCTCCCACATTTCTCTATACGCCGTTGGAGGGCCTCCTTCACCTTCAATGAACTGCTCAATGGTTGTCTCCCACAGACAGTCCTTCCATGTGAACAGTATGATGGTGTAAGTCCAGACTCTCTCACCAAAGAGCTGACCTCCTCTAATCTTCTGTAGGCATCAGTGAATGGCAAGTCCACCTCAACCGCAAGGATGAATGCATGAGGTCCGGGGGGGCATAGAGACACACTGTGCTGCAGTCCATCTTTAACAAGTGCAGCCGTATCAGACAAATGAAATTCCACCAGCCTGGACTGTCCACCAGAGTGACCTTCCTCCCGCAGACATCTCCCTCTCCCTTCTCACATGGGGCAGTGCTTCTGGGGGCATCCAAGGCCTCTTTTCCCAGAATGGTGTTCCCCACAAATTTCTTACCAGACCGGTTTGAATCCAGTAACACAGCCCTCAGCTCTGAAACAGAGAGAGAAACAAATTTGCCACTCACTCCCTTACCAAACAAATCAGTAAACTAATCACAAGGGCCTTTTTACACTACACTAGTTTGATATCATACAAGTTCCAGGACACACATTTTAGTAGTGTAAGGAGACTGATATAGATTCAAATCTCTCTCTCCCAAACCACCTTCGTAGATAGTGTGGGACACATCTACACCACATACCCCTTTCTGAGTGGTACAGCGTAAAGATAATGGCTCTCCGGCGCCATATTTATCTGCAAGAATTCCCTAAATTAGGGGAGACCAGGGCTAAATGTAACACTTTTTGCCTTTTGCTTATTATGAAAAGACTGTTTTAGTTAGATGTATAATATTTTTACACCAACAACATACATGTCTCAGCTACTAATGCACACTGTGAATACTTTTATTTTTATTTCACCTTTATTTAACCAGGTAGGCTAGTTGAGAACAAGTTCTCATTTACAACTGCGACCTGGCCAAGATAAAGCATAGCAGTGTGAACAGACAACAACACAGAGTTACACATGGAGTAAACAATAAACAAGTCAATAACACAGTAGGGGGAAAAAGAGTCTATATACATTGTGTGCAAAAAGCATGAGGAGGTAGGCGAATAATTACAATTTAGCAGATTAACACTGGAGTGATAAATGATCAGATGATCATGTGCAAGTAGAGATACTGGTGTGCAAAAGAGCAGAAAAGTAAATAAATAAAAACAGTATGGAGATGAGGTAGGCAAATTGGGTGGGCTATTTACAGATGGACTATGTACAGCTGCAGCGAGCGATCGGTTCGCTGCTCAGATAGCAGATGTTTAAAGTTGGTGAGGGAAATGAAAGTCTCCAACTTCAGCGATTTTTGCAATTCGTTCCAGTCACAGGCAGCAGAGAACTGGAAGGAAAGGCGGCCAAATAAGGTGTTGGCTTTAGTGATGATCAGTGAGATACACCTGCTGGAGCACGTGCTACGGGTGGGTGTTGCCATCGTGACCAGTGAATTGAGATAAGGCGGAGCTTTACCTAGCATGGACTTGTAGATGACCTGGAACCAGTGGGTCTGGCGACGAATGTGTAGCGAGGGCCAGTCGACTAGAGCATACAGGTCGCAGTGGTGGGTGGTATGAGGTGCTTTAGTAACAAAAATGGATGGCACTGTGATAAACTGCATCCAGTTTGCTGAGTAGAGTGTTGGAAGCTATTTTGTAGATGACATCGCCGAAGTCGATGATCGGTAGGATAGTCAGTTTTACTAGGGTAAGTTTGGCGGCGTGAGTGAAGGAGGCTTTGTTGCGAAATAGAAAGCAGACTCTAGATTTGATTTTGGATTGGAGATGTTTGATATGAGTCTGGAAGGAGAGTTTACAGTCTAGCCACAGACACCTAGGTACTTATAGATGTCCACATATTCTAGGTTGGAACCATCCAGGGTGGTGATGCTAGTTGGGCGTGCGGGTGCAGGCTGCGAACGGTTGAAAAGCATGCATTTAGTTTTACTAGCGTAAGAGCAGTTGGAGGCCACGGAAGGAGTGTTGTATGGCTACGTTTCTGGGACATTCCAATCGTTTTCAATTTAAACCAAAATTGCTGAGGTGAAATGTTACAATTAACCCCATAGGCAGTATATAATATATATAAAATACTTTTAGCATTCAAAAGATTGTATTATCTTTTTTTCTACTGGAATACTTGATGTAAACAAGTGAAATGTTATATCATTGTGAATGTCTAAATACCATATAAAATACCATAGAATTTTAGGTACACTGTGTTACATCTAACCCTGTTACAACTAACTCCCATTACTAATCTGAGTTTTGTGAGAAAATACAACTAATTATTGTCATCAACTATACCAATCAAAGACCTCTCTCTTCTTATTGATAAAAATGAGGTATGATTAGATACATTGGGACTGTTCCACAGGTCAATAATAAAAAAGGAGAGGCGGAAATGATCAACTTTTGGCCTCAAAAAAAATGTTTTCAATAAAACAAAATATGTTTCATGGATTTATATAAAACGTATGTATATAGAAGACACTAACCAATAATTATTACATTGAATAACATCTTTCTGAGTGGTTTCTAAATTTGAGTTATTTAGCTGTTATAACTGACCCCGTGTTAGACTTAGCCCCAGTCTCCCCTACCTTAATACGAGTAGACAGCATTTTGATTCTGTCAGCCAAATAAAAAACATAATGGCTTTGAAAATGTGCACACATTTGAGAAGCGTTACATTAATCATGTGTGAAACATCACGTGCAATATGGTGTAGATGAGAAGCTCCTGTATAGAACCATTTTCTGTTTACGGTCAAACTTCACGTTCAAGTGATACGCGCGCATCCCTTGACTAACTTTCAGTGAGTGAGTGAAGACCATGAAAACACTCAAGACTGGTGATAGTTTTTTCAAGTTTTTCTGGCTTTATCCGGTCTCTATTTGTGGTATTTTACCTTGACTCGCTGGTTTGCTAGCTTGCTGGGTAATCAATCCTCTGACATCTGCTATGTAGTAGACGATAACCATCTTATTACGTTTGTTAACTCAATCCTATAGAACATTTGTGGGCAGAACTGAAAAAGCGTGTGTGAGTAAGGAGGCCTACAAACCTGACTCAGTTACACCAGCTCTGTCAGGAGGAATGGGCCGAAATTCATCCACATTTTTGTGGGAAGTTTGGGGAAGGCTACCCGAAACGTTTGACCCAAGTTAAACTATTTAAAGGCAATGCTACCAAATACTAATTGAGTGTATTTAACCTTCTGACCCACTGGGAATGTTATGAAAGAAATAAAAGCTGAAATAAATAATTCTCTACTATTATTCTGACATTTCACGTTCTTAAAATAAAGTGGTGATCCTAACTGACCTAAGATAGGGATTTTTTACTAGGATTAAATGACAGGAATTGTGAAAAACTGAGTTTAAATGTATTTGGCTACGGTGTATGTAAACTTCTGACTTCACTGTATATACGGAATGTATTTAAAATGTGTATAGAGTGCATTCGGAAAGTATTCAGACCCCTTCACTTTTTCCACATTTTGTTACATGGCAGACTTATTCTAAAATATATTAAATTGTTTTTTTCAAATGTATTAAAAAATCACATTTACATAAGTATTCTGACCCTTTACTCAGTACTTTGTTGAGGCACCTTTGACAGCGATTACAGCCTCGAGTCTTCTTGGGTATGATGCTACAAGCTTGGCACACCTGTGTTTGGTGAGTTTCTCCAATTCTTCTCTGCAGATCCTCTCATGCTCTGTCCGGTTGGATGGGGAGCATCACTGCTATTTTCAGATCTCTCCAGAGATGTTTGGCCACTCAATGACATTCAGAGAATTGTCCTGAAGCCACTCATGCTTAGGGTCATTGTACCGTTGGAAGGTGAACCTTCACCCCAGTCTGAGGTCCTGAGCGCTCTGGAGTAGGTTTTCATCATGGATCCTGACTAGTCTCCCAGTCCCTGCCACTGAAAAACATCCCCACAGCATAATGCTGCCACCACCATGCTTCACCATAGGGATGGTGCCAGGTTTCCTCCAGATGTGACGTTTAACATTCAGACCAAATAGTTAAATCTTGGTTTCATCAGACCAGAGAATCTTGTTTGTCATGGTCTGAGGGTCTTTAGGTGCCTTTTGCCAAACTCCAAGCGGGCTGTCATGTGCCTTTTACTGAGGAGTGGCTTCCATCTGACCGCTGGAGTGCAGCAGAGATGGTTTGTTCTTCTGAAAGGTTCTCGCATTTCCACAGAGGACCTCTGGAGCTCTGTCAGAGTGACCATCGGGTTCTTGGTCACCTCCCTGACCTAGGCCATTCTCCCCCGGTTGCTTAGTTTGGCCAGGAGGCCAGCTCTAGAAAGAGTCTTGGTGATTTCAAGCTTCTTCCATTTAAGAATGATGGAGGCCACAGTGTTCTTGGGGGCCTTCAATGCTGCAGACATCTTCAGATCTGTGCCTTGACACAATCCTGTCTCGGCGCTCTACAGACAATTCCTTCAACCTCATGGCTTGGTTTTTGATCTGACATGCACTGTCAACTGTGGGACCTTATATAGACAGGTGTGTTCCTTTCCAAATCATGTCCAATTAATTGAATTTACCACAGGTGGACTCCAATTTGGTACGGCGTATGGTTTATAATTTGACCAAGTGATGGCCTTATTCTAACCTGCTCATCCAAACAGTGTGCAATAAATTGGGCTATTGTATTAGTAGCTAGCTATATTGCTATAAAAGTATTGGTCTACCTACTAGCTAGTCTCCATCACTGATAAAAGCAATATTTGCTTTCCTTGGCTCCCAACAAAAAGATTTGTGGCCAGCTGTTATATTGGTAATCTAGTAGCCAGCTAGTGTGCATACTTGTAAACATGACAGCTTGGTCGTTCCAACTGTTATTTAGTTAGCTAGCCAGATTTTGTGTACAGTAGCTAGTGAACTACCTAACATTTTTGCTTCAGATAATGAGGTTATCAAAAAACTGATGAAAGGTAGCTAGCATAGTTACAGATACTCTTATCCTTGAAACAACATTGGAAACAATTATCTGCAGTTGCTAATAGTTACCGGTAGCTAGCTAGCTTTATTGGTCCAGCGAGTAGGTTAGCTAGCCTCTAGCTTCAACGGTAAAACTCCAATATTAGCACTGATCTCTGTATTCATCAATTCCATTGCAGAAGATGTGGGGGGAGAGTGGATGGTCCTCCACCTTATCCTACCTACCTAGCTGTGCTGTGCTCCATAAGTTAGCGATTAGCCAAGCTACTCTGATCCTGTCTTTTTGGTGTGTTTACAAGTGCCAGAGACCGTATGGGCTGCGAACACGGAGGAAGGTGGAAATATGCACACCCGATTAATCAATATTTATAAGGACCCATACGTCGGTGTTGAGGGTGGAACTAGGACAGGAATTAAGTCGTAATAGTGACTCAAACTTCATCTGGAGGGATCTTTTAAGTATACCAATTATCAGTTCACTAAGATGCTAAATATAGTTGATATTCTAGACGGGGTGTTTCTGGTCTATCTGAATAACTAAGAGTTTAAAGCCACCAAACCTTAGTTAGTGATTACACAGATGATTTACAGCCACAACAGCACTCTGTCTCCCTGCAACAACACATGTGCACACATGCAGGGACGAACACACATATACAATACATACATACACACACTCTCACACACACAAACACTGATCCTCCTCTAATGGATGGCTGGGTAGAAGGAAGCACTGTGCTGCAGAGACATCTGTTATGCGTTGAGGACGAGGATTACAAAACATTCCAGACTGCTGGCATTGACACGGCTGTCAGCCCACATTTACCGCTAAGTCCTGACCCAGGCCTCCCAGACCATACATGCATACATACAGTTGAAGTCGGGAGTTTACGTACACTTAGGTTGGAGTCATTAAAACTAGTTTTTCAACCACTCCACAAATTTCTTGTTAACAATCTATAGTTTTGTCAAGTCGGTTAGGACATCTACTTTGTGCGCGACACAATTAATTTTTACAATTGTTTACAGATAGATTATTTCACTTACAATTCATTGTATCACAATTCCAGTGGGTCAGAAGTTTGCATACACTAAGTTGACTATGCCTTCAAACACCTTGGAAAATTCCCGAAAATGATGTCATGGCTTTAGAAGCTTCTGATAGGCTAATTGACATAATTTGAGTCAATAGGATGTGTATCTTTGGATGTATTTCAAGGCCTGCCTTCAAACTCAGTGCCTCTTTGCTTGACATCATGGGAAAATCTAAATAAATCAGCCAAGACCTCAACAACAAACAATCGTAGACCTCCACAAGTCTGGTTCATCCTTGGGAGCAATTTCCAAACGCCTGAAGGTACCACTTTCATCCGTACAAACAATAGTACAAATAGTATAAACACCATGGGACCACACAGCTGTCATACCACTCAGGAAGGAGACGCGTTCTGTCTCCTAGAGATGAACATACTTTGGTGCGAAAGGTGCAAATCAATCCCAGAACAACAGCAAAGATGCTGGAGGAAACAGGTATAAAAGTATCTAAATCCACAGTAAAACGAGTCCTATATATCGACATAACCTGAAAGGCGGCTCAACAAGGAAGGCTGCTCCAAAACCACCATAAAGAAGCCAGACTACGGTTGTAAACTGCACATGGGGACAAAGATCATTAGTTTTTGGAGAACAAAAATTGAACTGCTTGGCCATAATGACCATCGTTATGTTTCGAGGGAAAAGGGGGATGCTTGCAAGCCAAAGAACACCATCCCAACCATGAAGCACGGTTGGCAGCATCATGTTGTGGGGGTTCTTTGCTGCAGGAGGGACTGGTGCACTTCACAAAATAGATGGCATCATGAGGTCCAAAATGATGTGCATATATTGAAGCAACGTCTCAAGACATCAGTCAGGAAGTTAAAAGCTTGGTCGCATATGGGTCTTCCAAATGGACAATGACCCCAATTATACTTTCAAAGTTGTGACAAAATGGCTTAAGGACAACAAAGTCAAGGTATTGGAGTGGCCATCACAAAGCCCTGACCTCAATCCCATATAAAATGTGTGGGCAGAACTGAAAAAGTGTGGGTGAGCAAGGAGGCCTACAAACCTGACTCAGTTACCACAGCTCTGTCAGGAGGAATGGGCCAAAATTCACCCAACTTATTGTGGGAAGCTTGTGGAAGGCTACCTGAAACGTTTGACCCAAGTTAAACAATTTAAAGGCAATGCTACCAAATACTAATTGAGTGTATGTAAACTTCTGACCCACTGGGAATGTGATAAAATAAATAAAAGCTGAAATAAATAATTCTCTCTAATAAAATTCTGACATTTCACATTCTTAAAATAAAGTGGTTATCCCAACTGACCTAGTACAGGGAATTTTTACTAGGGCTAAATGTCAGGAATTGTGAAAATGAGTTTAAATGTATTTGGCTAAGGTGTATGTAAACTTCCGACTTCAACTGTACATACATAGACCCACACACACACACACAACACACATATTGTGTTATGTAAGTATTGTGCTACATAACATATTGTGTTATGTAAGTATTGTGCTACATAACATATTGTGTTATGTAGCACCATTCAGTTATACTTCAAGCTCTACATATCCTTTCAGCCTGTCCTATTTATTTTGTTAAAGAGTTGGTTTAGTATCGGCAATATCAGGTGATTTATGGGTTAGATATGTGTACCACCCAACAGCACATTGTCACAGCTGTATTTTATACATGGCCAATTGGCCATCTGATCTGTCCTGCAAACCCTGGAGACGGTCACCTTGTCACCGGCCATTACTCATGGAGACATGATTGACTGGAGAGGCTTGTATCCAGTGCTGCTACACACACACACACCATAAATGTGTTTGTGCAGCATCAGGAGTCTAATGTTGATGATTCTAATGGACATGACTAAATCAGACAGCCCATAACACTCTCTCTCACACACACACTCTCTCACACCCCAGTACAGAGCTGTGAAATGTGGTCAGCAATAAACGCATTGGCTGCTGGGCTGTGTTGACATGTGGAGTGATGATAATGACATCCATACTTAACATTAAACCCACATTAAGTATGGCCGTCGCTCCCCAACTGCTGTTTCCGTTTTAACGCTGCATTATTTTCCAATGGGCTCTGTGTTTCTCCCCCCACCCCACCCCCTCCTCTGGTTTTCAACAGAACAACAGATGATTGTGAATAATAATCATAGGAGGATTGTTTTATGCAAGGGTAATGTGAGGAGTGGGCTATGTCAGTGAGTGGATCCATGTTTACATACATTATTATACATCAGTATGGAGGCAACTGTCAAATTACCTTCATTAAGCATCCTTCTACCTGTTAACTGAGCCATTGGTATTCATCCTCCATCTCTCTTGCACACGCTTGTTCTCTCCTCTATCTCTCGCTTTCTGTCGATCTCTCTCTCTCTCTCTCTCTCTCTCTCTCTCTCTCTCTCTCTCCCTCCCCTTCTGTTTCAGTCTCATATTATTTCTCAATTCCCTCTCTTCTGCAGATGACCTGTAATAGCTTGAACTCCTCAGAATGCTATATAACCATCACATCTTTCATACCACTAACTTTAAAGCTTTACACACACACAACCAAACACACCTACACACACACGCCCACCCCCGAACACACACACTCAAATGTAATTTGTCATTAGAAGTTAATGAAGCACATAGTTGTGTGCACTTATGGCCATGTCTCATGTGGTAGCTCTTACCCATTAGAGCCGCTGAGCCATGCATGGAAGCCATTTTGGCTGTGCGTTGTCTTAGCTCAGCAAATACTGTATGGTCCAAAACCTGGGAATCATTTTGTGATGGGGGTATTTTGTTTGTTCCAGGCTGTGGGCTGGCATAGCCCAAGGGCAAGGTTCCTCTAGACCTACAGTTTGTCTAAAGTCTTAATAATTATCTGTTACCTCAATTTTACCCCTAAAACAAACCCAGAGAAAACAAACAGGCCTATTCTGTGGTATTATTGATGCTTATGATGCAGTGGCTTTTGATCGATGTGTGCTGTTTATTCTGTGTATTGATTTTTATGTGCTAGCTAGAGAATATACTGTGTGTGTGTGTGTGCTGTGAGGTGTGTTGATAATATACGTTATGTCTGTATAGATGAAGTGTATCTGTGTTAGTGTGGGGAGCATGGAGTCGTTACTATGGTCAGCGCAGGGTTATGAGTAAATCAATAAGCAGTAAAAACATACATATATTACTGACTCCCCATAGACTCCTTTAATACCGCTGAGTTATTACTGCCACTGGCCACATCTTAAACATGTCCAATAGTATTTATCTGTTTTAGCATAACTTTGCAGCGGCTACAGAGGGTTTATTGGAGAGAAGGGAGAGGTAGAAAAGCATTGTATGTGTCAGCTGTTTCCTTAAAGATGGACTCCTTTTTAGGGACTTTTAAAGGATATTCCTTGCTCATGTGGTGTTCTGGACCTATCAGAAGTCACTTGATTTGGGAGTAATAGTCGGGAACTAGATATGAAACTGATATAAAGTTTCAATTTCCTCTATTAAATAGACTAGGATATTTTATAAACGTGGCTGCTGCTTTTTTGTTGTCTGTTTCCTAAATGTTATATATAATCTCTCTTCCTAGTTTCTGTTACATGTACACTACAGATTTTTTATGGAATATCTACATAGGTATACAGAGGCCCATTATCAGCAACCATCACTCCTGTGTTCCAATGTTGTTAGCTAATTCAAGTTTATAATTTAAAAGCTAATCAATCATTAGGAAATCATTTTGCAATTATGTTAGCACAACTGAAAACTGTCCTTCTTTAGACTAGTTGAGTATCTGGAGCATCAGCATTTGTGGGTTCGATTACAGGCTCAAAGTGGCCAGAAACAAAGACCTTTCTTCTGAAACTCGTCAGTCTATTCTTGTTCTGAGAAATGAAGGCTATTCAATGCGAGAAATTGCCAAGAAACTGAAGATCTCGGGCAACACTGTGTACTACTCCCTTCACAGAACAGCACAAACTGTCTCTAACCAGAATAGAAAGAGGAGTGGAAGGCCCCGGTGCACAATTGAGCAAGAGGACATTAGAGTGTCTAGTTTGATAAACAGAAGCCTCACAAGTCCTCAACTGTTAGCTTCATTAAATAGTACCCGCAAAACACCAGTCTCAACGTCAACAGTGAAGAGGCGACTCCGGGATGCTGGCCTTCTAGGCAGAGTTGCAAAGAAAAAGCCATATCTCAGACTGGCCAATAAAAATAAAAGATTAAGATGGGCAAAAGAACACAGACACTGGACAGAGGAAGATTGTAAAAAAGTGTTATGGACAGACAAATCTAAGTTTGAGTTGTTCGGATCACAAAGAAGAACATTCAAAATAAAAAATGAAGATACTGGAGGAGTGCTTGAAGCCATGTGTCAAGCATGGTGGAGGCAATGTGATGGTCTGGGGGTGCTTTGGTGGTAGTAAAGTGGGAGATTTGTTCAGGGTAAAAGGGATCTTGAAGAAGGAAGGCTATCGCTCCATTTTGCAACGCCATGCCATACCCTGTGGACGCCGCTTACTTGGAGCCAATTTCCTCCTACAACAGGACAATGACCCAAAGCACAGCTCCAAACTATGCAAGAATTATTTAGGGAAGAAGCAGTCAGCAGGTATTCTGTCTATAATGGAGTGGCCAGCACAGTCCCCGGATCTCAACCCTATTGAGCTGTTGTGGGAGCAGTTGGTATGTAAGAAGTGACCATCAAGCTCTGCAAGGCTGTAATTGCTGCGAATGGAGGATTCTTTGATGAAAGCAAAGTTTGAAGGACACAATTATTATTTAAATTAAAAATCATTATTTATAACTTTGTCAACGTCTTGACTATATTTCTTATTCATTTTGCAACTAATTTCATGTATGTTTTCATGGAAAACAAGGACATTTCTAAGTGGCCCCATACTAACCGTGGTTGTTGTGTGTTGTCCAGTTACTACAGCCTGGATGACATCAGCCACGAGACCATCAACAAGTACCTGTCCAACCTGGTGGAGAGGAGTCTCCGAGACCTGGAGTGTTCCTACTGTATGGAGATAGGAGAGGTAGGGGAGTGTTTGTGTGTACGACATGTATTCATATTAATGAATTTCCCTGTCGTAGTAAGGCAGTGTGAAGATATAAGGCACACCGGTACATACTGAGGGAACCATTGTGGTTTGTGTTGATAGATTTAACATGAATCAGTACAGTTGACCATGTCTTCCCTCCTGTCTTCTCTTTGTCTTCTTTCCTCCCCATCTTCCTACCTGTCTCCTCTTATTTTCCTCCCTGTATCCTTTCATCTCCTCCCTGTTTCTTCTCCTCTCTGTCTTCCCTCCTCTCTTCCTCCGTCTCCTCTCCTACGTGCTCCCTCCTTCCAGGATGATTGCACCATTGAGGCCCTAACGTACGGTCGTATCTCCTCCTACTACTACCTGAAGCACCAGACAGTCAGGATGTTCAAGGAGAGGCTGAGGGCTGAGCTGCCCATCCAGGACATCCTCTCTGTCCTCACGGTATGTCTGACTGACTGCTGGGAATGACCACAGAACATGATGACATTGTCTTCATCAGAGCATCAATCTCCTCTACTATAGACTGCCCTGGGCATCTGGACTGCCCTGGGCATCTGGACTGCCCTGGGCATCTGGACTGCCCTGGGCATCTGGACTGCCCTGGGCATCTGGACTGCCCTGGGCATCTGGACTGCCCTGGGCATCTGGACTGCCCTGGGCATCTGGACTGCCCTGGGCATCTGGACTGCCCTGGGCTTCTGGACTGCCCTGGGCTTCTGGACTGCCCTGGGCATCTGGACTGCCCTGGGCATCTGGACTGCCCTGGGCATCTGGACTGCCCTGGGCATCTGGACTGCCCTGGGCATCTGGACTGCCCTGGGCATCTGGACTGCCCTGGGCATCTGGACTGCCCTGGGCATCTGGACTGCCCTGGGCATCTGGACTGCCCTGGGCATCTGGACTGCCCTGGGCATCTGGACTGCCCTGGGCATCTGGACTGCCCTGGGCATCTGGACTGCCCTGGGCATCTGGACTGCCCTGGGCATCTGGACTGCCCTGGGCATCTGGACTGCCCTGGGCATCTGGACTGCCCTGGGCATCTGGACTGCCCTGGGCATCTGGACTGCCCTGGGCTGTACTAGACTGTACTCCATCAGGGTGGGACTACAGCCATTGAATTACATTTTATTTTCTAAATGTTTGAGTGTGTAGTTTATTCTTCTAGTCTATTGGGCATTGTGCAGGCCGATGTCATTTGTTTACCATACTACTGTGCTTCTACATGTGCTTCTCCCATTGTATTCATATTGAGAGAGAGAGGGATAGACTACTGGACAGTAGGATAGGTACATGACCATGATTGAGGTCTGGATCTCCGTTCTGTCAAATGAACACCTCTTTATCTGGGCCTCATTAACTCCCCTCATTACTCCTGGGTCTTTGTTCTCCTCCATATGGTTTTCTTCCTCTTTTTCCCTGTTAATAGAGTGTACCTATTCCTCCTCTCCCTCTACTCCCTGTTTTAGTCTGTTATTCCTAGTGAGGCTGTTGATTGGTGGCTGGTAATTGGTGGGATCATTAGGACACAGTGGTTTCACACCTCTCCTCAATGTCGGTCATAGCTGTGTCAGATAACCCGCCGTGCCCCCTCCACCCTCTGACCCCCCTCAATGATGGCTCTCACCCAGACATTTCGACGATGGGAGGTTGAAGGATCACAGATTAGAGAGGAACTGTCGGGAAAGAAATGTGTTGAAAATGCAGAAAAGATTTAGACATTAGCTTCCCCTCTTTTGCTCCCACGATGCCCCCAGCCAGCCAGCCCCCCCATCCCTTGTCCACTCCCCCAGCTAGACCCCGCCCCCCCACCACCCTTTGAAGCTCTACTATTTCCTCTTCTTTAAGTTCACAAGGGACCTACTATACACACACACACACTGAAAGAGTATGTGGAAAAAGTATGTTTCTCTTTCTCTCTTGCTCTTCTCTCTCTCTATTTCTCTCCTGTCCTTTCCAACCTTCTCCGTTCTTTCCCTCCCTGTCTGTCTGTAAATGTCACTAAAGAGAAAGTGTGCAGGAGAGATGGATGAAGGGAGGGAGGCAGGGATGGATTGCTGGATGGAGTGAGTAGGGGAGTTAGCAGTTAGTGTGTTGTGATGATCTCTGTATAAAGATCTATTGTCTTTATCCCCTGCACATCTGCATGCAGACACTAAACCACTTGCCATATCAATCATTTTAGTCCCGTTTTTCCCCTCATCGTTCCCTCTGTTCCTCAATCCCCCTCTTTTCTAACACTGCATCTCTCTGCTGATGGATGTCAGCTTAACAGTCCAGAGCAGGGTAGGCCCAATGACAAATGTCTCCGCTGGTCCTCTGTTGATGGAAATATGTTGGGGAAACTTAACGTACTGCAGTGAATTAGAGTAACACAGAAAAAGAGCCATGCGTGTCCATGCATCTGTCTCCCCTGAACAAGCCTCAACTCAGAACACACCGTCAGCACTAAACACAGCCCGATTGATAGGGCATTGTTTTTTATATTAGACCAAATGGTTTTATATTAGACCAAATGGTTTTATACTAGACCAAATAGTTTTATACTAGACCCAATGGTTTTATACTAGACCCAATGGTTTTATACTAGACCCAATGGTTTTATACTAGACCCAATGGTTTTATACTAGACCCAATGGTTTTATACTAGACCCAATGGTTTTATACTAGACCCAATGGTTTTATACTAGACCCAATGGTTTTATACTAGACCCAATGGTTTTATACTAGACCCAATGGTTTTATACTAGACCCAATGGTTTTATACTAGACCCAATGGTTTTATACTAGACCCAATGGTTTTATACTAGACCCAATGGTTTTATACTAGACCAAATGGTTTTATACTAGACCGAATGGTTTTATACTAGACCAAATGGTTTTATACTAGACCAAATGGTTTTATACTAGACCAAATGGTTTTACACTAGACCCAATGATTTTATATAGCCTATATATATCCTATGAGGAGTGAAGAATAGAGATGTTGGTAGACATTTAGACATTCAACCTAGACTGAGTGTTTGGCTGTTCAACATCAGCCATTCACAGTTTAGCACAGAGTCTAACAATATGAAAGGGAACCACCACTGTACATTGTATTAAAAAATAAACTTTATATTGTGGAAAATTGCTGTGTAGTTGCTGACTGTTCATAGGATTTTATGAGCAGGTTTGGACAGTTGTAACTTAACGTTTCTTCATTCGCTGAGAGGTTTTGCTATTAAATATATTTTGGGGGGACAGCTCTCTTGGGTGAGGGGAGCCAGTGATCCTGATGCAGCTGTTTTAACGGAGATGACTGAAACAAAGGATCTAACCACAGAACCACAGCAGGGAACCTTGCTTACTTCCATGTCTCTCCTTCTCTCTTTTTCTTTATATCCCCCTCTCTCTTCCCCCTCCCTTCCTCTCTCACCCCCTTCCCTCCCTCCCTTCCCTCCCACTCCCCCTTCCCTCCCTCCCTTCTCCAGGATGCTGAGGAGTACGCGGAGCTCCCCGTCAGGCACAACGAGGACCAGCTGAATAGTGAGCTGGCTCAGCGTCTCCCCCTGCAGGTCAACCCCCACAGCTACGACAGCGCCCACACCAAGACCCACCTGCTGCTGCAGGCCCATTTCAGCCGCGCCCAGCTGCCCTGCTCCGACTACGGCACCGACACCAAGACCGTGCTGGACAACGCCATACGCATCTGTCAGGTTAGTGGCTGACTATGTGTGTGCAAGATCTGCTGTGTAGGTTTATGTACTGTACCACACACTGCATCCCTCTGGGGACACCCACCACCCTGCTCCTTTCTGAACAGTGCACCTCTGAAAAACTTCCTCTGTTTTCTTGTCCTTTTGTTCCCATCAAAAAGAACAGCTTGCTTTCATACATCCCAGAATGGATCCTCTCTCAGCCCTGGGATTCAGACCCTGAGCACATTGCCATGTGTCAGTCAGAGCACCAGTACTTAGATGTTCTGGGTGGAAGAAAGCTCTTCCCTGTTCATTCAATATGGGAAATGGGAGGCTTGTCTAAAGACACAGAGAGGCAGTTTCTGCTTAGTGCTTGGAGCCACTTTGTAGCATGGTCAGGACAGAGTGCAGTAGAGGTGACATAGGGATGACATAGAGAAGATATAGACAGGGCTCTAAATGTATGTTTTTATTGGTAGCACTGGTGCTCCCAACTTTTAAGAAGTTAGGAGCACAACATAAAATCCTAAATATATATATATGTTTTAATTGATTGAGATATAGCATATTGGGCCTATATGAATTCTAGCTACTTTTGAGGCACATGTTGTGGTATATAACTAATATTTAACCCTGTAAGACATTTGTTTATTGTCAAAAGCTAAAATGTTGATACAAAAACTTGTCATTTAAATGTCAAAGTGTTTGGCAGGTGGGGTTTGTGTACTGCGTGTGTAATAGAGTTTGCAAAAGAAAAGACCACTTGATTGATACAAATCATCAAGATATCATGTCATTCTTCCAGGTAAGTCTACTTTGCGGTTAACATTTAAGGAAAGCCTTTGGAAATGACTGTTTCGGCGTCGCTAACTGGCTACAGGAAGTGGTTGCACTGGTGCTCCCAAAATAAAATGTCAGATCGCATAGCAAAATATCCAGCAGCATGTGCCACCAAATGGTTGCACTTTAGAGCCCTGGCACCACATGGCATGGAGGTGTCTTGTGTTGAAACTATTTACATTTCAGTGTGATAATGGATCAGGATATGTTTTTGCTATTGTTGATCTTTTTGGGTTTCTGACTTCCTAGCATGAAAGTGTTGAGTGTGATGAGGAAGACAGTCATGTTTGATCACAGGACCTCACAGGGACAGCATGGCTTTAACAAGACACACTGCACTGTCTGCCACTAACCTAACCACCACACACACACTTATTGCTGATAGTTCCAGTACATACACAATACACACACACACACACACAATCTTAGAATACACACACACATAATGTGGATCCTGACCAGCAGGAGGCCCTGTCACTCAGGAGGCTGTTGAGGTGTGCAGATAAGTTGTAACTCCTTGTAAAAATGAGCCTTATCAGGGATTCCTCCTAACAACCAGGCCTGCCCAACAAGTGCCCTGGCCACCAGATTCCAGGTCTGCTGGTGATTGGCCATGCCTGGGAGAGATTTGGTCCATGTCTGCCTGTAGGGTCTGGTTCTGTAACCCATTGTTGCTGCCTTTTTATGTGTGGGGGGATGATCTGCAAAGCGCTGACTGTGTGTGTGTCTGGTAGTGATTGTCTGTTGCTCGTTCACAGGCTAACAGAGCCTTTTTCCTCATGTGGCGAGGGTATCGTATTCATTAGAGCCAAACGTTTTGCAACGGAAAATGAAATCAAGTGTCTCTTTTTGGAGTGAAGTTTCAGTCCGTTTTCTTCCGTTTGGTGCCTAATGCATATGGCCCAGCTAACGGGGACTCCAGTGACATCAGCTGTAGTTCTGTCACCATCCATTTGCTTCTTCAGCTTCTGTGAAATGTTAATCAGTACTACTTTAATTTGTACTGCATTAGCATTTTGATTAACTCTGCCGGGGCTTCGCCTGTGCACTCAAGGTCCTCTTTAGTCATAGTTACTGCCGGGGAATTACTTTCTGATTAATTAAGTTTGTTAGAATGCAGCGGAGCTTGGCAAACTCTTCCTTATGAGGGAGGGAGGGAGCAGGTTAGCGTTTTTCATCTTGTTCTGGAGGGATCTCTGCGGAGTGGTCACTAGCTGGCACAGCCACAAAGTCATAAAATATGATTTTAAACTTAACCTTAACAACACTGCTAACCCTGATACCTAACCCTAACCTTAAATGAACACCAACAAGCAATATGGCCTATTTTTACTTTTCAGCTTCCCCCAGTTCTGCCTCCAGGACAAGACTCAATAAATGTCAACCTGCAAAGGAGGGGGAGGAGTGTGTTAGAGATATTGAGGGCTGTATTTATTGTGTAGATGTTTAGCATATGTGCATGAATGTGTAAAGACATATTGAATTTGAGTGTGCAAAAGTGGCTCAATCGTAACGTAACTCATTGTGAGTAAATCTCACACTGATGTCAGTGGGGGATGTTATATAGTCATATAAATGCATGCATTTTTCAACTAAAGTATTTCCTGTCTGTCTACAGGCCATGCTGGATGTAGCAGCCAATGAGGGCTGGCTGGTGACTGCTCTCAGCATCTGTAACCTGGTGCAGATGATCGTTCAGGGCAGGTGGCTCAATGACTCCTCTATACTGACCCTACCTACCATAGAGCAGCAGCACCTCTACCTGTTCAGGTAGACATGACTCTACTGCCCCCCCCCCCCCCACACACACACAGGATGAGAATGGGGCTAGGACTCTTTAATTAACGCTCTATGGCATGGACCATTTTATAATCCACAGACACTATCAAACTCTGCAAGCATTCTTATCATCAAGCAGCATCAGTTACATTCTGCGCGTGCACACATACACACTAACACACACAGAGAGAGGAAATTCAAGAGTGAGTGTCCAAAGCAATCTTAATTATTTTTACATACACACCATGTGGATTTGAGACACTGTGTCCTGCAGTGAAGAATAATTTTGTGCCAACTCAATAAATATGGTAAGGAGAAAGAAATAGAGCGATGAGAGAGGACAGAGGTTCCAGTGGCGACGACACAGCAGGAAGTGTGGTTAGGATTTAAAATAACATGACTAGATCTGCCCCCTGATGTTCCCCGCAGCAGGTGCAGCTCCAAGGGAGGGAAGGGCGGGGCCAGGGGCTTCCATGGACCAATAGAAGGGCTCCCTGAGCTGATTGCCACCTGCGAGGGGCGGGAGAACACCTTCGCTGCCATCGTGGGGGAGGAGCTTCAGCCCCATCAGATCTCCCAGGTAACAACCTTCTAACATTCTGCGTTCCTTCACCTCACTGTTATAGGACACATCCAGATACTGGATGTGTAAAGTGTAACTTTCCATTAGAAACAGAGGCTTTCTAGGGGTACATACTCTTCACCATGAACCCTCCAGTCTCCATTGTCCTCCACCACAATGAAATAATGTGAAATACTTCCAAGGTGTCGGCCTCATCTCTCTATTCATGCAACGTTCTCAAGTACACTACCAGAGCACTACCAAACAACATATACACACACTCTACCAACATCAGCCCACACATCCACACACACACACAGTGAGAAGCATCAGTCTGTCGCAGTGGTCCAAGGTACCTCCAGGATCTCCTATTACGGTCCAATGCAAGGGTTTACAGCACCAATCTAAGTGCTAATTGCAGCTGTAATGAGAGCGTCCAGGCGCCACTGCCAGCCCAGCGGCCTTGCCCAATCAGTGTCCCCGCTCCCCCTCCTCCCAGCCCCTCAACGCTCTCCCCCCCATGGCATCGCAGCCTGGCTAATTAAATAACTAGATGCGTGGCAACGTCCCAGTCTGATTCGCCAGGGGACAGTAATCCTTACATAAATAGCTTTTGTTGGGTGAATCTGAGAGGCTTTTCTCCTTCTCTCATCCCAGTCCCTCCCTGACACTGACAGGGTCTTCAGGAGGAAAACACACACACTCTCACACACACACACACATACTCAGACACGCACATTCACACGCCTATCATCCATACGCTCTCTGTCTCTACCTTCCCTCTACCTCTCTTGCTCTCTATCCCCTTTTGGATTTGTGTTCTCCATTTGAGTCAGAGATGTTAAAGTCACCGTGACAAAGCTTTAAGAGGCACCTAAGACCATGGGAATTATGTGTGTTTGAATGAATCAAGCTTTCATCAAACGCTCTAGTCTTACCAGATAGATATGTCCATCTTAAACAAGGCTCTCACTTAAGTCTGACTCTCTCTCTCTTCACCTCTGGCTCTTTGTTTCTCTCCCTCCTCTTTTCTCTCTCTCTGCACTCCGGTCTGACACATTTTCTTGTCTCTTTCTCCCTCTCTCATTTCTCTGCACCCCTCTCTGTTTCTCTCTTACTATCCCTCCTCCCTCTCCTCTCTCCTCCAGGCCTGGTCGTTCCTCAGCCATCTGCCGGTGGTGGAGGTGCGTCTGAGTGTGAAGGGTTGGTGGGAGGGGTGTGGGGAGCAGACAGAGCGCCCCCTCCCTGCGGCCGGGGGGAAGCTCAGGGATGACAGAAGCTGGCTGGACGTCCACGCTGACCAGGAGTACGTCCTGCAGGTCTCACTGCAGCGCATCAACACCGGCCAGCAGAGGGTACGTACACACATGTATAAAGGAGCTCACACACATTATTGATGTTAGTTGACTGCTGATAAGTTGATTTGTCGTCATATTTTCCAGAGGAAGCAGGACACTAAGGCCCAGGCCCCCAGGTTCCCCAAGAATAAGGATGAGGGCTGGTTTCTGGTTCTAGGAGAGGTGGAGCGCAGAGAGCTACTGGCCGTCAAACGCATCGGATACTGCCGACACCGCAGCACCGTTTCCCTGGCCTTCTACACCCCCGTGAAGACCGGAAAGTACGTACAGAAATGTTAAAAAGAATTGGAAAAAGTTCAACACATTTTTTCTTTGGTGTCTCAGCCCGGTTACTTTAGGCGTTTTGGGACAGCTGACGGTGTGAAAGGGCTTTATAATACAGTTTGATTCATTGATATATATCCCACCACAAACTCTTACTTCCCCTAGTAACCCCCTCCTCTCCCTCCAGGTGTATCTACACGCTATACTTGATGAGTGACAGTTACCTGGGTCTGGACCAGCAGTATGACCTCCACCTCAACGTGACCCCTGCCTGCATCGCTGCCCAGGTCAACAGTGAAGTCACTGAGGCCATGGGAGGCATGTCCGTCAAGTGATACGTCAACATGATGACGTCATCATGAGTGACATGATGACAGTGACTGAAATGAGTATGTACAAATGACAAGACAATGGCCATGAGCGTCTTTAGACGCGAATGTTCGGTATGTTTACACTGATGATGTGATGGTTGTGATTGTGTGACTGGGGGTTAGCCTTAAAGCAGGGATGTTAAGCACATTCCATGGAGGGCCTAGTGTGTGCGGGTTTTTGGTTTTTCCTTTCAATTAAGACCTTGACAACCAGGTGACGGGAGTTCCTTACTAATTAGTGGCCTTAACTTATCAATCAAGGACAAGGGATGAGCCAAAAACCCTCAGCCACTCTGCCTTCTGTGGAATGAGTTTGACACATGTGCCTTAAAGGGTTCCATGTCTGTCTAGTAATAGGGAGGGAGGGAGGGAGGGAGGGAGGGAGGGAGGGAGGGAGGGAGGGAGGGAGGGAGGGAGGGAGGGTGGGTTAAGGAACTGTTGGGCCTAATGGGACCCTCCTGTACAATGATCAGTCAGTCAATAGAAATACTCATGAAAGACGGGGCTGTGAAGTTACCTCATCAACATTGTGTAATACAATGAATACCTATTTTGTTGCAGTATATCATATCATTCCCCAGTCATATTATGTCAATTATATTTCCAGGCATTGGCCTACTATGTAAAACTCCCCAAATCCACCAAATTTTGAACGGGTGGTGAGGAAAATAAAACCTGATAAAGGGTGGCTTGTTTTACTCAGTTGATTTAGGGACTGGAGAGTGGGGGAGGGGTGACATATTTTATTGAGATGTTGTTGAGATGAGGAATAACAGTAGTAAGAGAGAGCAGCACAAAGCGTGGTGGTTAACTGCAGGAAAAACGTGGCATCACTGTGTCCAACAGGGAAAAGCTGCTCCCGGAGAGTTTCGTTTATTTAGGCTGGCGAGGTGGAACTGGAATTCTGTGCAGGTGTGTGAAACATGCTTCCCTGTAGTGCTGTGGGGCTACAGGTACTGCCCCCCACCCCCACAATCCTTAGTGTATAGCACAGAATTGCCTCCTTCTTCCTCCTCCTCTTTCTTTGTGGAAGATTCATCTATAGAAGCTGATCAAACTGCCGTAGACAGTCATACAAGGAACAGAAGAACATAACCATAATACACAGAGGTAAAGGTGTCTCAAATTGTTTCATTGATTACTATGTTGTAACTGTGTTTATTTTCTTGGGAGAGCTGACAACTATATTTTAGAACCAAACTTATGAGACAAAATTCCGCTGCGTCTTTGTTCTGATTTTTGGATTGTCCAATCAATTGAAGCAGATGTAACTTCTCTGTTGATTGAATGTAATGACTTTTGAAAAATACTTTTGCTTGGTTTGAAAAGTCTTGAAATAATTTTGGGGGTTTTCAACTTTGAGATTGTGACCTATATATTGTTATGTTATATATATTACACTTACTATCAATGCCAAAAGACATATCATGCAAATCATTACCAATAAAACCTCCTTATATAAAAAGCACACCATTTCATCTCAAACTACACCGCATGTGCAAATACTTTCTCTACTGACACTCTGTCTGGTTCCATCACCATGTCATTTCTATAGCATACAGTCTGTCACTGGGGCCATTTTCCTCTGCTATGGTTTCACCTGAATATGGTCCTAAAGAACAACTCTGTCAGTCAGACATGGGTCAAATAAACATGTCAAACAGTTTCAAGTATTTGGTAGTGATTGTGGTGAGCATCATTTAGATCTGTACTTACACCCCTGCACTGGACTCTCCTCTCCTGTCGTGGTCAGGTTCACCACGTGATCGCCATATTTCCACCTCTTCACTATTGGATCCAGATTTGCAGAATGCTAATATGCCTATTGTATGGGAATTAAACCATAGCAATGCATTCCCTATGTCTCTGCAAAAAAATAGCATAAGTTACTTTTTTTCAGTCTATGTAGGGTATCCCATATTTGAGCTTAATTAAATATGAATATAATTGTTACTTTATAGCCCAAGTGTGACAGGGACTCCAATGTAATTTGATGATTTTCGTCTGAGTAGGCCATATAGCTAAATAGTGGGCTGTGCAGGCCTCAGTGCTAGACCTGTATTTTATTATAGGTGTAGGTTGTTTGGTAGTGTAGCCTACTGCATTAAGGTTAGTTATGGATATTAGCCTAGCAGTGCCTGATGTGATCATCCACATTTTCGAGTTAAAAACTATAGTCTAATCTAATGAATTAGCATAATGAAAAAATCCTCATCAAAATCCTTCTGTTTAAGCTAGCTAGAGGTATCTGTTTATCTGATATTTTTGCATGGGCTGCGTCTCAATCTACTGCATTGGCCAATGGCGGCCTTCTGCATCTGTGGTGGAAGGTGGTCGAGCTACGGCTGTGTTTGTCAGATCATGAGACGTCTCACAAAGACGTCTCTATCATCCGAACGGTTTGGTTTACAAATCAATTTGTTCTCCGTTTTTCTCTACTATCCCCACAAGTGTCGCTTCATGGAACTCATCTGAAGTCTTACCACTGATCTGGCAACTTTCATCTGTATTATCAGTTAGTGTGTAGCCCAATAGAAAGGTGAGGCTATCATGAACACACATGTTTTGCTCTTGGACACCTACAAGACTCATCTGAAGGTAGCCCAGTACCAAATTGATCTAAATAGTTTAGGGCCCAAAATGTTTGTTTTTTTACTTAAAAAAATGTGTTAAAAAAAACATATTTCCTGATCTTTAATCTATCATATATAGGACAGACACTTTAAAATAAACATGACTTTGATTAACTTTTTGATAATCGTTTTTTTTTTCATGTATGAATCTGTTATTCAATGCTTTTCTATAAGCTAATAGCAGTAAGGCCAAATTCAATGTTTCATCAAGTAAGTAAATACTCTTTTTTTTTTTTATTAGCCTACCTAAAGGGGTCTTAAAATCCCTAACCAAAGCTAAATGATTCTTGGTATGACCATCTTAAAACATGTTAGTCAGAGTAGTGTTATCTTAGTAGAACCCCTGCTTTGACTCGTTAAGAATGATCTTTTCTGTTAGCCTACATTTCACTGTGAAATTATCTCTGTGTGTAGCCATTTAGACGAAACGTTGTTAGATTGCCTGACTTGAGGCATGCCACCTTACTGTCGATTAAGGACATCAATGACAGGGGGATATGTTACTGTGAATTTCGTCATGTTAGGCTAATAATGCCTACCCAGTGGAGGTAGCCTAGGTAGATGTTTTACTGTGTGGCATCATTTTGAGTCCATCCTGGGGACTTAATAAGCTCGACTATTTTCTATTGTTCTCTTTTCCACAGATATTTGCAGTCTAATTAGTCGTTTTTTGTTGTTGTTTTTTTTAAGGTTAAACTGGCGTCAACTATTCCGTGCATGCACCGCATCCTGGGTTATTTTTCTTCCTCGCGCGCCACAGGCGATATCCTATCATCCAGGGGGCCGTGTCGAAGTGAAAGAAATACGAACACAAAACATGATGAGAGAAATACTGGAAAAGTGTGTATGGGGTGGGAGAGAGTGCATGGGCAAGGGCACACTTGTCTTTCCGTTGACGTATCACAATATGGTGTCCACATCAGAGAAAAAAAAACGGTCTATTACGTTCCAAATGTATTTCGCATAGGCTTAGTTGTTTAACCCTGGGTTACAATGCATTAACTAATTATGATTTTGTATATTAACTGCTGTGGCTATAATTATATATTTTGCCGTTAGTCATAAGCGATTTTATTTTGTGCAATTGTCTGTTTTATCGGAAATCAAACGGAAAGGTTGACATATGGGAAACACTCTTTTCACGCCACTTTGATACTGAAGTGACATTTTCGCAGCAGGTAAGGAGGCTGAGGTTAGGAAAAGGGTTGTTATGGGTAAGCGAGAATACTCACCCAACCTCATACGAAAATCACTAGGTATCGAAATGGCGTGAAAAGTGTCCCGTCGATATATAATCTAGGCCTATCTTTTCCCGTTTTATAGGCCTATATTTTCAACAAAGAATCACTTCAATATTGCAACTTTTGCAATTTTATTAAATATCACAAACGTACATTATTAATCTGTATTGCGTAAAATGTACCCTATATGCGCTAGACCTCTAGCATTTCAATATCTGCCATCTCGTTTGACAGTTTAACTGCATCAGGCAATTGAATAAGCTCCGCGGACTAATGCGTTGTGGCAATGGTCTATCAACATACCTCAGGTTATGTTATGGAATTGAAGTCCATCTATAGTGCATGGTCATCTAACCTGCTATCCCCGAGATATTACATTTGAAAAACATTTTGCATACCTACATTTTTGAACCACTTGACTTTTTGACATTTTACCATAACCGTGTTTATACTTTTTGGTTATTAACCTACTATTTTATTCATCCATAGCCCTAAACGTAGCCTAGATTTCCTTATCATTCCTATCAAATATGAAAGCTTTAATTTTAATCTGGAGAATCAGAAGATAACATTAAACGACTAGCCCTATATGCTAAACTTGGGTCACACAGCATTAAAACAAGTATCTAAAACAATGTATCGCTATAAAAAAAAAGTGGATATATCAACGTATAAGCCTACCTAATAAACGAATAACATGAGCCGTATGGCTCTCTATAGTGTCCCAGGATGATTTCAACAAGGCTAGAGGTGAGGATCTATACGAGCAAATCCCGGATTCACATCGAGCACTGACACGTTTATAATAATAATGCCCAATAGGGAAATGGAACAGACTACTTACTGCCCAATGAGGGACAGGCTGGCTGGTAGAAACGCGGGGGTGGGCTGTTCTCAGATTCTACGGGAGAAATAGGGAGATAGAGTTAAAAACAGGAGGGTTTGTAAATTTATTTTTGATACACTCGCATCCATAAAGCAGAGATGAGGGAAGTCTAGTGTGCCTCTGCTGTCGTAGTTGAAGTTCTACTGAGGATTTTCGGCGAAACTAGGACATAAGAACAGAAGTGAGAAGAGGTAACATTGCTGCAGATTTCTTGAAAAAAAGTTGGGTTTGGTTGTAATCCGTGCTCCGAGGTAGGTTGATAATCTAGCATGTTTCGATTACTGTATTTGACACTGCCTTGAAACGAAGATACAGTCATTATAGACTAATAAAATGAGTGTGCGTATTGCCACTCTGTCTCTAGCCTAATTACTCAAGTTTAGTAAACCAACCTAATTGGTGCGTAATGCGCATTGCAATCAATGGTCACCACAAGTGTGATGTTCATATTTTACAAGGCCTATCTGGTGCAATTGAACGTATGCAAATCACCATTTTACATCAGTTGGCCTATGCCTATTTGAACAATATTGGGTTCAACGTGTTAATGTATTCTCGCATATTATTATTATTTTTCTTCAGAAGGACATGATATCTTCGGCAACGGTGTGAAGGACCTGAACTCCTCACAGAGATGTTGGGCCCAAGTGGATGTCATGTACAATGAATCTGGAGCTATGGCCGATTACTCCTCATAATATACAGGATATTCAGATCCTTCTTCGTCATCTTAACCTATCCTGGAAGTAACATGGGAATGTTCATATTTTATTTCTGGATTTAGTCAGGAAGGAGAACCGAGCAGCTACAGTGTTAACTTGACGCACCACACAAGTTATCCGCGCCCGAGCAATACAGTTCGTGCTTTGGAAGAGCCAGCGCGTAAGACAGAATGCATGGGTGTCAAAGCAGTGAAATGATATAGAATTGAGATCTGTATATTGACTGACTTTTATTGTTTGGTGAATTCACGCCAAGGTCGAAGAAGATAGAATTATTTGAAAATGAAAGAAAAATCGAAAAATGCTGCCCGGACTCGACGGGAAAAGGAAAATAGTGAATTCTATGAGCTGGCCAAGCTATTGCCTTTACCTTCTGCCATCACGTCTCAGCTTGATAAAGCTTCAATTATTCGACTCACAACAAGTTACTTGAAAATGAGAATAGTTTTTCCTGAAGGTAAGGTTCTGATATTATTACATTAAACGTTGTTATATTATGAGGGTTATTATTAGGCTATTATAACAACCAACGTTTATATTGATGTTACCATAAGTGTTATTGGTATATTTAAAAATATTTGTGTGTTACAGTTACGCTTTTTGTTTTTATTTTGATGCTAGATATTCATGTTCTTATGCAAGGCTAATCATTCAAATCATAATTCCAAATGTTGCCACATATTATCAAATGACTTTGTTGCCTCATCTATTCACTGATGTGTAATGTGTTATATTATAATGATGTCTTATAATGATGAATCATGTCATGTTATTAACGTTTTTATTCTGCTCTCATTCTGCAAAACGCCTGTGCTGCCACTTCTCCTCATTCACACGAATCACTGGGGAATCAATAAGACTACAGTAATTATTGTGTTTACGTATGGGAGAGGTGTAGGCCTACATGAATCTAAATCAAGTTATATGTTGCATAACATAACTCGTTAGGCCCAATTAAATTCCATTCAATAATCTCTCCACTGTTACATGTGAAGGGAATACTTTTATTTACCTATGTTATTTCCCATACTGATATATGGAATAGTTCTATATTTTAGTTGGTTATATATTGTCAAATATAAGCAGTCCGAGAGAGAGTCAAAATGCCATACGGATTTAAGATAACTTTTGTAGGCCTTTCGAAATTGTGGCAATATTATTAACTAGGACTAAAAATACAATTCATTGGAATTTGTTCTATCAAAATCTACCATGTTTTTCCAAAACAAACTTGATTCATGCCGAAGTAGCCTAAAGATGGCAACTTTATGCACACAATGTCCTGTGAAATAAGTAGTGTGCGCGCATACATGGATAACTGACCGTTGTACACACCTCTTTGTCTGTGAAGAATACACTGTGCGTGTCTTTTTACATTTATACACGTGTAGTCCCCTTTCAGAGTCAGGCGACCATGATGCCCATGGAAGACGATTAGCCGTCATTTGCCACCTTCTCTCGGCGGTCTCAAGGGCCCCTGTTCTGCGTGACCGCTACAGAGCCGCGCCAATTAGCGTCACCCGAGCGACTAGCGGTCTGATCCTTACGAACATATGGGGGCCTTGTAACACTGAGGCAAAGAAGAGAAGCGACTTTTCAAGAATGACTTCTCAAGCTCAGGCTGTTAAGACACACACACAACAAACAAAAAAACGCACGAGAGTATATGGATTGTGGATTTTGCTTAAAATCGATCCCCCCTGTGTCGAATGTTGTTTTTAGGCCTATAGGCCTAACCTATGTGTGACGTTGCAGGTGATCAACGATTCATCGCATGCACAGGCGTCTTGGGCGTACACGTAGATATTATCATATCAATAATGTTAATGCAGTCAGTATAAGAAGTGGAACATGTTTCATCTAAATTATATTTGACAAATTCCATAAGCACACGCGATTGGTTGTTTTGACATTGTGACAAGTGTCATATCTCGTCTACAGTTATTTTTATCTTCATCAGTGTTTTACTGTTTTACTGAGTTGCGGAAGGACCGCATATCTGGTTTACACTACACATCTACTTCAAATTGGGGGTTTCCTCACGAACTAAAAACAACAAAAATACCCTGATTTGGGGGATTTTCACGAAATTGAATCCGTAGAAGGGTCCTTTGGAGGAAGAATTGTTGACATATATTTGACATTTGTATATTAAAGCATAATCGAGAAATAAAGACTTGAATGTCGAATATTTGTGACATTTTCGACCTTCCCAGGCCTTCTTTAAGGCTCTATAATGTTTCATCTGTAGGTGCTACAAAGCAGAAATTAGTTTCATATGAAGCTTTGCCACTTGCTCTGTGATATTAGTAGTATTTTGATTTCAATTTTATTACATTAATTTATAACAATTTAACATTTTAGATTTTTTTTTTTTCAACATAGGCCTATTTTTTTTACCTTTATTTAACTAGTTAAGTCAGTTAGGAACAAATTCTTATTTTCAATGACGGCCTAGGAACAGTGGGTTAACTGCCTGTTCAGGGGTAGAACGACAGATTTGTACCTTGTCAGCGCTGGGAATTGAACTTGCAACCTTCCGGTTACTAGTCCAACGCTCTAGCCACCGCCCCATCTACCTACTCTACAGGCATATCAAAGTTCCATAGTGGGATCTCTGTTAGTTTTACATTTATGGACCATTTTATACAGTGGAATTGACAAAGTAGGCAATGTAGCCAATCGCAGCCCTCCTTTTACTTGCATCATTGCACATCCTGCAAATCACCAGCAGAGGGCGACCATTTTGAATCCATTTTCACATTCCCTCATTGATAATACTTACAAATGACTCTAAAAGTAGCAGAGATCCCACTCTGGAACTTTGATAGCCTGTAGAGTATATTATGTTCAGCCATATATAGAGAAATTAGCCAAATCCAAATTGGTAACCTAATATTTTCAATGTTCATGTTTATTTTTCAATATTAATACATTTGTTATACATTTTTATAAAAAAAATAAATAGCTGATATCACAGAGCTAACAGTAAAGCTTCATATGACACCAATCTTTGCTTTGTAGCACCTACAGATGAAACATTATGGAGTATTAAAGGAGGCCTGGCTAAGACAAATGTCAGAAATATTCCAACTTCAATTAATTATTTATCAATCATGCTTTAAGATACAAATGTCAAATATATGTCAACAATTATTTCTCCAAAGGACCCTACTTTCGATTACATCTAGTGAAAATTCCCAAAATCTGGCCACTCCAATCTGCCCCCAATACATTTTCAATCGATGAGCCATGATCACCATTGAAGTTAAATTGGTACAGAATTCAAGTGTGCAACAAATATAGCCTCTTATAGCTTCCTCAACATATGTTAATGAGCCAGAACAACAATAAGCCTGCCATGCACCCACTGGTGGTTAAAAGGTTTTTGGCGCTCCAAAGATACGTTTTTTAATTTTTACTGTTGATAATAGCTAAAATGTCCGTTTTCCGTTAGTGTAGGCTAAAGGCTATCTATAACTATCTATAAGCTCGTTATAGATAGGCCCGCCTACTCTTTAATATTGATAAAAGAGGAGAGTAGACAAAAATGTAAACCAGAAATAGTCTATCTAGTGTTACCAGAAGCTCATTTCAGTCACAGTTTGTCTGGGTGAATGGAATGATGAGGAAATTCTGACAGGCCTATGCTTAATTCGTTTTTTTTTTATCGCCGCTTTAATAGGCTACCGCTCACGGTTTCCACACTTGATAAGGAAACAAAGCATGCGGTCGTTTCCCAACACTAGCATATGGTAAAATAAACTGATGAATAATTGAAGCTACAGTCTCACAGGGAGGGGGGATAGTGGCTGTATCGGGGAATATTCTGTATACTCAGTTTAGGAGGGTCCTGTCACTGATGCGTTTTACGATCCGTATTGCGAGCCATGTGCGTTCCTCATTAAATAGCCTCTGCTGTTTTAAAGGGCTGTCCAAACACACACACTGCTGCAAAACAAATCGCCTTGAAACACATAACACAACGTCGAATTAGGCCCGGAAAGTGACAGCGTGTATTGCAAAGAAAGTGTTCCGAGTATTCGCCAGTAAAAGATTATATGAAAATGTATAGAGGTGAGAGGGTTTTATGGCCTTTATTGACAGCGAGCGGTCAATAACCTTTGCTCCACCCCATGTGGTCCCACCGAATTACAAGTCACATCAGAGAGAGAGAGAGCGGGAGAGACGTGTTGATGCGTTTGTTTTTCTGAAGTCTTCCGCTGCTGTTAGATCAATCGAAAACACAAACAGACATACAATGCGTATTTGGGCCACCTCACATTTTTTGGCATTAAATAATCATAACAGCAAACAATGTGTCTGGTTTATCAGGCGTTACTGACACAAAAAAAGGCAATATTAAAATCATAATTCCAATATAGGACATTATTAGGCCTAGCCCATTTCTTGGAAGGATTTTTAAGCTTTTTGTATTCCTATACCTTGTTGAAACCTGCACAATTAACGGAACACGATATATGTGTGTGTAGACCTACAAAACATATTATGCTTCTTCTAAGAGCTGAGGCCCGTGTAAATAATTATCTAAATCTGTTGTGCACGCGCACGTGAGCAAAATAACAAATTGAGCTCAGAGAAACTGGGAGCTTTTTCAACTGCAATTTTATAGGAGACGAATAAATTTTCTAGCCATGCATGCGAGCAATTGAACACTCTTTCAGGACAGGGCTCTCCAGACTAATCTTTGAGTCGTCGCTAACGCCTCTTTTGTTTGAAATGTAGGCCTACTTTTGTTCGGTTTGGAGCACTTCATGTCGCAGGAGTATCTTTAGATCCTATTTCTGAATGTAATGCCCAATTTGGTGATTATCTTAAGCGCGCGTTGATGTCGAAGAGAGCCTAATTCCCTGCGGTAGGTCAAGTGCGAGAACCTAAAGGCCCCAGCTCGAGCTCCCACACAGATTACCATGGCGCGGAGAGGAACAGACAGTCCCACCTATGGGGTCATCACTAGTTACCACAGCCTATTTGTACGATTATACATGTTTTAAAATGTGATTTTAAATCTAACCCTTATCTTAACCACACTGCTAACCTTATTCCTAATCCTAACCTTAAATTAAGACCAATAAAACGAATGTATTTTTTTCATACATTTTTACAATTTAGACAATTTTGACTTTGTGGTTTTGGTACCTAGTGGTACCTATGGCCCTGCTTACTTGTATAATTAGCTTAACACGTGACGTATTGACACACTAAAAACGGGCCTAGTATGATTATAGTTTTTCCCCCCAACAAGCTTCCACATGTTACGTTATTGCCAGTAGGCCTATAGGTCTATCGGTGATAGTAATTCATCAGAAAGATATAAAATGCTAAAGGTTAAGAGATTTAGATTAAATCATTGTCTATCGAATAATACATGATTTTCCATATGACACTGAATGGTCCCGCTCCTGTAGTGAAGATGCTGCATATTTGAGTTGTGGTTAAGGAGTCATTTGTTTGTTTCAGTTGTGTAAACGTGAAGTGCATTTTTGGTTAATATTAAAGTGCGAAACGTTTTTGTTGTTGTTGTGATCTTTGCACGGGCACGTGTTTGTTTTCGTATGGAATTTGCATTGCAATCGGGATTGCGGGGTGGTTTACCGGGGACAGCAACTCTTATTTGCTTGATCGAATTTTGTTGGTTTCTTCGGGTGTGCGGTGGAGGAGATTTGCACGTCCAATGTTTTGCCAACCTGTTTACAGTCCAGCCATCGCTGTGAAATCAGGTGTGCTCAACTGAACGAATAATATTAGGTATTTAAATATATACCCAAACATTATATTTATTTCAAGTGTGAATATGAATATTATTATTCACACTAAAATAATTGATTTTAACGCTGATAGCCATATTATTACATTCACACAATTACGTCGAAAATGAATAATGCATCTCAAAGGCATCTTCTCTATTATGATGATGAGTATTATTATGTCGCTTTTATTATTATGTCGATTTTATTTAACTTATGTACATTCATTCTAAAATACAAACTGATATTCACTTATTTTCCCATGTGTGTTGCAGGGCTGGGAGAGTCCTGGGGCCACGTGAGTCGGACCAGATCTCTGGATAATGTTGGGCGAGAGCTGGGATCACATCTGTTACAGGTGGGATCACATATCCTACAGGTGCAGACTTATTTGAATTTTGAACGCCATTTTTTTCTTTGGAATATAATAGAAATGTAAAAAAATGTCGAATGGTAAAGTGTTTTTATTGTTGTAAATTCTGTACACATTACTTATTTTTTATTGTATTATTATTATTATCATTATTATTATCATCATTATCCCACGTGACAGCAGCAGTTGTCGCCCGTTATTCATATTTTAAAGGGAGAGTGATTTTCTTCCTCACATCTCCCTCCTGCTGCTCTCATTCTTGTGGATATAAATCTGGAAATATCTTCAACGCATTCATAGTCACGCGCTGCGCCTCTCTTCTCTCCTCCAGGAGTCTCTAGTTAACAAGGGTTCGTTCCTACATGATCGTAACAACACTAAATGCAACACAGCAAAAGTACCATGGCCTAGTAGTTATAGTATAGTCGAAGTTCTAGACTATAATAATGATATTAATAAGTATGCAGACATTATTAGTGTGTTTCTATTGATAATTTCAAGGTTATTAATAATTTCAAGATAATGACTTTGGATACATTGAACAAAATATTATTATTATTATGCTAATTGGTAACAACATTTTTGATAGTCAACCGATAAAAAAACACAATGCTACGATGCTGTCATAGACGTGTCTATGGTATTTTTCTTATTTTGTATTGACAACAGATTGATTGATTATTAATTTGAGAAATTAAATAATCGAATGACCTGTATAGTAGCATTAATATGTAGACCTAGCTAGGCAAAGATCCACGCACATTTTGTCCACATTTGACCTAATTAATATATACATTACAATTATTTTTCAGACGTTGGACGGGTTCATTTTTGTGGTTGCTCCTGACGGGAAAGTAATGTACATATCTGAAACAGCATCGGTCCATTTGGGCTTATCACAGGTAGGCTGCTGCACAATCTGTCTTTATTTCGATTAAATTGATTGCTTTATTTTGCATTGATTTAAATCGATCCTTGTGCTTTGTGCTACAGTAGACATAGCCTATAGTCCTATGTTTTACGTTTCTTGAAAACAATGACTAAACGTGTATTTTAACAGGTAGAGCTGACCGGAAATAGTATTTACGAGTACATCCACCCCGCTGACCACGACGAAATGACAGCCGTGCTGACAGCTCACCAACCCTGCCACTCGCACTTTGTCCAAGGTATGGTAGCCTGTGTATGCTATGTTGATTGACTGACTGAGCACTGAATCACGTGTCATGGTATTTACATTATATGGTCGTCTTTGATTGCGTTTTCTCTCTGTCTTTGAAGAATATGAAATGGAACGTTCATTCTTTTTGAGAATGAAATGCGTCCTTGCGAAAAGAAATGCTGGTCTGACATGTGGTGGATACAAGGTAGGCCTATGTTGCTGCCATCTTTCTCAATGTCAAAGTTGTTAGATTATATAGTCAGCCATTTCAGTTTATGTTGATGGTGTGACTGAATTGTTGATAGTTGGCACAGGGTCTTTATAATTGAAGCCTATTTTTTAAACTTCTCTGGCAAACTGCACTTGGTTTTTGAAAAATCCTTCAAACTGTAGTTTTAGCCCTGCTAGAAACTCTCCGTTCCCATGCATTCCATAATAACAGAAATCTCTTGCAATACCTAAACTGGTTGAATACATATTTCCATATGTGTATTCTTATATATTGTAGGCCTTCATGCATATTTGTGTGTACAATTCTGTCAGGTGATCCACTGCAGCGGGTACCTAAAGATCCGTCAGTACAGCCTGGACATGTCTCCATTTGATGGCTGCTATCAGAACGTGGGCTTGGTGGCGGTGGGCCACTCTCTACCTCCTAGCGCTGTCACTGAAATCAAACTACACAGCAACATGTTCATGTTCAGAGCCAGCCTGGATATGAAGCTCATCTTCCTCGACTCCAGGTAAATACAACATTTAACCCAACTCACACACTGGAGAAGCTTAGTGTTCCCAAATACTTAAGGTTCCACTTGAAACAACTTCTAACGGCTTTGTTGAGCATTCATAACGTCTTCATAAACACTACATAGATGCATGAGTAGTCATACACCTCTGAAATAATGAGGAAGATGCAGAAATTGGGTACGTTCTGTGTGCATATGTATCAGTAATTCTGAGCGTGTGTATTTAATATTGTGTATGTCCCAGGGTAGCTGAGCTGACAGGCTATGAGCCCCAGGATCTTATAGAGAAGACGCTCTATCACCATGTCCATAGCTGTGACTCCTTCCACCTGAGATGTGCACACCACTTGTGTGAGTTAGGTTTGTTTTGCTCTCCTACAGTTACTATCTCCCAGTCCTCAGAACTAGAATTTTCTATCTGTGATATATTAACAGTGTAGTGGCAATAGTAATACAAAAGGCATAACTAACACCACTGTCTGTGCTGAATGTTATACAGATATCTAATGTACTTACAGTGCATTCAGAAACTATTCAGATCCCTTGAATTTTTCCACATTTTGTTACGTTACAGCCTTATTCTAAAATGGATTAAATAGTTTTTTCCCCCTCATGTAAATACACGCAATACTCCATAATGACAAAGCAAAAAATGTTTTTTAGACACTTTTGCAAATGTATTAAAAATAAAAACTGATATCATATTTACGTAAGTATTTAGACCCTGTACTCATTACTTTGTTGAAGCGCTTTTGGCAGTGATTGCAGCGTTGAATCTTCTTGAGTATGACACTACAAGCTTGGTACACCTGTATTTGGGAGTTTCTCCCATTCTTCTCTGCAGTTCATCTCAAGCTTTGTCAGGTTGGATGGGGAGCGTTGCTATCACAGCTATTTTCAGGTCTCTCCAGAGATGTTCGATCAGGTTCAAGTCTTGGTTCTGGCTGGGCCAGGCCACTCAAGGACATTCAGAGACTTGTCCTGAAGCCACTTCTGCGTTGTCTTGGCTGTGTGCTTAGGGTCGTTGTCCTGTTGGAAGGTGAACCTTCACCCCAGTCTGAGGTCCTAAGTGCTCTGGAGAAGGTTTTTATCAAGAATCTCGCTGTACTTTGCTCCGTTCATCTTTCCCTCGATCCTGACTAGTCTCCTAGTCCCTGCCACTGAAAAACATCCCCACAGCATGATGCTGCCACCACCGTGCTTCACCTTAGGGATGGTGCCAGGTTTCCTCCAGACATGACGCTTGGCATTCAGGCCAAAGAGTTCAATCTTGGTTTCGTCAGACCAGAGAATCTTGTTTCTCATGGTCTGAGAGTCTTTAGGTGCCTTTTGCCAAAGTAGGCTGTCATGTGCCTTTTACTGAGGAGTTGCTTCCGTCTGGCCACTCTACCATAAATGCCTGATTTGGTGGAGTGCTGCAGAGATGGTTGTCCTTCTGGAAGGATCTCCCATCTCCACAGAGGAACTCTGGAGCTCTGTCAGAGTGACAATCGGGTTCTTAGTCACCTCCCTGACTAAGGCCCTTCTCCCCTGATTTCTCAGTTTGGTGGTTCCAAACTTCTTCAATTTAAGAATGATGGAGGCCACTGTGTTATTGGGGACATTCAATGCTGCAGACAATTTTTGGTGCCTCAACACAATCCTGTCCCGGAGCTCTGTGGACAGTTATTTTGACCTCATGGCTTGATTTTTGCTGTGACATGTACTGTCAACTGTGGGACCTTATGTAGACAGGTGTGTGCCTTTCCAAATCATGTCCAATCAGTTGAATTTACCACAAGTGGACTCCAATCAAGTTGTAGAAACATCTCAAGAATGATCAAAGAAAATATGATGCACGTCAGCTCAATTTAGAGTCTTATAGCAAAGGATCTGATTTACTTATTTAAATAAGGTATTTCTAAAAACCTGTTTTCGCTTTGTCATTATGGGGTATTGTGATTTTTATTTAATTTAATACATTTTAAAACAAGGATATAACGTAACAAAATGTGGAAAAAATTCAAGGGGTCTGAATACTTTCCGAATGCACTGTAATTGTACTTTAATAATTGCTTTACATCACATGAAACAAAGTGCCTTCTTTTCCATTTCTAAATGCTTTATGAACTATCTGATTTATATTATAGTTTCACGTGACTCGAGTCTAAAATATTATCTGATGAATAAAATATAATCTTTTTTAATGATGTCTTATCAGTTCTAATATATTTTGTGTAATTGCAATAACCTGCTCTACTTAGAACAACATCCATCCTCTAACAAAAATGGTGCCGGAAGAAATGACAGCAGTTTTACGGTCGCCCAACCAATTGTGCTATTATGTTTTTTTCCCCGCATTATTTGTACATAATGTTTCTGCAACCGTATTTTACGGCAGAAAAGAGCTTCTGGATATCAGTACAGCGATCACTACCTCGGATTAGACAAAGAGCTTCTGGATATCAGGACAGCGATCACTACCTCGGATTAGACAAAGAGTTTCTGGATATCAGGACAGCGATCACTACCTCGGATTAAACAAAGATTTTTCTACAACAAGTTAGAAGCACAGGACATTCTCCAAACACCCGGCAGGGCCGACATGCCAGTTATTCGCAAGAGGAAGCGACGCAGGTACAGATGACGAAGAGCCGGATGCCTTGAAAGGACCCGCAGAAGGCGAGTAGGAAAGCTGCCGTTGCCAACAATATTACTCGCCAACGTGCAATTGTTGGACAATAAATTAGGCGAGGTACGATCACAAATATCCTACCAACGGGACATCAAAGCGGCAGTCTGTGCATATTTGTAAACAACAGCTGGTGCACGAAATCTAAGGAAGTCTCTAGATTTTGCTCGCCTGAAGTAGAGAATATTGTGATAAATTGCAGGCCACACTACTTGCTTAGAGAGTTCTCAGCTATACTATTCGTGGCTGTTTATTTACCACCACAGACAGATGCTGGCACTAAGACCGCACTCAGTCATCTGTATAAGGAAATATGCAAAAAGGAAACCACCCACCCAGAGACAGCGCTCCTAGTGGACAGAGACTTTAATGCAGAGAAACTTAAATCAATTCTACCAAATCTCTATCAACATGTTAAATGTACAAAATTAAATGTACAAAATTAAAGCAGGAAGCAACAGTGACTTGGTCTATAAAAAAGTGGTCAGATGAAACAGATGCTAAACTACAGGACTGTTTTGCTATCACAGACTGGAACATGTTCCGGGATTCTTCCGATGACATTGAAGAATACACCACATCGGTCACCAGCTTTATCAATAAGTGCATCGAGGACGTCGTACCCACAGTGACTGTACATACATACCCCAACCAGAAGCCATGGATTACAGACAACATTCACACTGAGCTAAAGGGTAGAGCTGCCGCTTTCAAGGTGCGGGACTCTAACCTGGAAGCTTACAAGAAATCCAGCTATGCCCTGTGACGAACCATCAAACAGGCAAAGTGGGAATACAGGGCTAAGATTGAATCATTCTATACCGGCTCCGACGCTCGTCGGATGTGGCAGGGCTTGCAAACTATTACAGACTTCAAAGGGAAGCACAGCCGCGAGCTGCCCAGTGACACGAGCCTACCAGACGAGCTAAATCAGTTCTATGCTCGCTTCGAGGCAATCAACACTACGGCATGCATGAGAGCATCAGCTGTTCTGGATGACTGTGTGATCACCCTATCCGTAGCCGACGTGAGTAAGCCCCTTAAACCGGTCAATATACACAAGGCTGCGGGGCCAGACGGATTACCAGGACGTGTGCTCCGGGAATGTGCTGACCAACTGGCAGGTGTCTTCACTGACATTTTCAACATGTCCCTGATTGAGTCTGTAATACCAACATGTTTCAAGCAGATCACCATAGTCCCTGTGCCCAATAACACTAAGGCAACCTTCCTAAATGACTACAGACCCGTAGCACTCACGTGTGTAGCCATGAAGTGCTTTGAAAGGCTGGTAATGGCTCACATCAACACCATTATCCCAGAAACCCTAGACCCACTCCAATTTGCATACCGTCCAAGCAGATCCACAGATGATGCAATCTCTATTGCCCTCCACACTGCCCTTTCCCACCTGGACAAAAGCAACACCTGTGTGAGAAGGCTATTCGTTGACTAAAGCTCAGCGTTCAAAACCATAGTGCCCTCAAAGCTCATCACTAAGCTAAGGAACCTGGGACTAAACACCTCCCTCTGCAACTGGATCCTGGACTTCCTGACGGGCTGCCCCCAGGTGGTGAGGACAGGTAGCAACACATCTGCCACGCTGATCCTCAACACTGGAGCTCCCCAGGGGTGCGTGCTCAGTCCCCTCCTGTATTCCCTGTTCACCCACGACGGCATGGCCAGGCACAACTCCAACACCATCATTAAGTTTGCAGACGACACAACAGTGGTAGGCCTGATCACCGACAACGACAAGACAGCCTATAGGGAGGAGGTCAGAGACCTGGCTGGGTGGTGCCAGAATAACAACCTATCCCTCAACGTAACCAAGAGTAAGGAGATGATTGTGGACTACAGGAAAAGGAGCACCAAGCATGTCCCCATTCTCATTGACGGGGCTGTAGTGGAGCAGGTTTAGAGCTTCCACATCAACAACAAACTGGAATGATCCAAACACACCAAGACAGTTGTGAAGAGGGCCCGACAAAGTCTATTCCCCCTCAGGAAACTAAAAAGATTTGGCATGGGTCCTCAGATCCTCAAAAGGTTCTACAGCTGCAACATTGAAAGCACTGGTTGCATCACTGCCTGGTATGGCAATTGCTCGGCCTCCGACCGCAAGGCAATTCAGAGGGTAGTGCGTACGGCCCAGTACATCACTGGGGCTAAGCTGCCTGCCATCCAGGACCTCTACACCAGGCAGTGTCAGAGGAAGGCCCTAAAAATTGTCAAAGAGCCCAGCCACCCCAGTCATAGACTGTTCTCTGTACTAATGCATGGCAAGCGGTACCGGAGTGCCAAGTCTAGGACAAAAAGGCTTCTAAACAGTTTTTACGCCCAAGCCATAAGACTCCTGAACAGGTAACCAAATGGTTACCCGGACTATGGTTACCCTATGTTTACCCGGACCTCTTTACGCTGCTGCTACTCTCTGTTTATCATATATGGATAGTCACTTTAACTATACATTCATGTACATACTACCTCAATTGGCCCGACCAACCAGTGCTCCCGCACATTGGCTAACCGGGCTATCTGCATTATGTCCCTCCACCCGCCAACCCCTCTTTTTACGCTACTGCTACTCTCTGTTCATCATATATGCATAGTCACCTTAACCATACCTACATGTACATACTACCTCAATAATACTAACCGGTGTCTGTATATAGCCTTGCTACTGTTATTTTCAAATGTCTTTTTACTGTTGTTTTATTTTTTTACTTACCTACACACACACACACACACCTTTTTTTCGCACTATTGGTTAGAGCCTGTAAGTAAGCATTTTACTATAAGGTCTACACCTGTTGTATTCGGCGCACGTGACAAATAAACTTTGATATGATGTTGCACTACAATCATATCATCCAATTATGTTATACAGTTGAAGTCGGAAGTTTATATACACTTAGGTTGGAGTCATTAAAACTTGTTTTTCAACCACTCCACACATTTCTTGTGCATGGCACAAGTAATTTTTCCAACAATTGTTTACAGACTGATTATTTCACTTATAATTCACAGGTTCACAATTCCAGTGGGTCAGAAGTTTACATACACTAAGGTGACTCTGCCTTTAAACAGCTTGGAAAATTGCAGAAAATGATGCCATGGCTTTAGAAGCTTCTGAAAGGCTAATTGACATCATTTGAGTCAATTGGAGGTGTACCTGTGGATGTATTTTAAGGCCAACCTTCAAACTAAGTGCCTCTTTGCTTGACATCATGCGAAAATCAAAAGAAATCAGCCAAGACCTCAGAAAAAAAATTGTCGACCTCCACAAGTCTGATTCATCCTTGGGAGCTATTTCCAAACGCCTGAAGGTACCACGTTCATCTGCACAAACAATAGTAGGCAAGTATAAACACCATGGGACCACACAGCCGTCATACCGCTCAGGAAGGCGTTCTGTCTCCTAGAGATTAACGTACTTTGGTGCGAAAGTGCATATCAATCCCAGAATAACAGCAAAGGACCTTGTGAAGATGCTGGAGGAAACAGGTACAAAGTATCTATATCCACTGTAAAAAGAGTCCTATATCGACATAACCTGAAAGGTGGCTCAGCAAGGAAGAAGCCACTGCTCCATAACCGCCATAAAAAAGCCAGACTATGGTTTGCAACTGCACATGGGGACAAAGATCATACTTTTTGGAGAAATGTCCTCTGGTCTGATGAAACAAAAATATAACTGTTTGGCCATAATATCCATCGTTATGTTTGGAGGGAAAAGGGGGAGGCTTGTAAGCTGAAGATCACCATCCCAACCGTGAAGCATGGGGGTGGTAGCATCATGATGTGGGGATGCTTTGCTGCAGGAGGGACTGGTGCACTTCACAAAGTAGATGGCATCATGAGGAATAAAAACTATGTGGATATATTGAAGCAACATCTCAAGACATCAGTCAGGAAGTTACAGTGCGGCAAAAAAGTATTTTGTCAGCCACCAATTGTGCAAGTTCTCCCACTTAAAAAGATGAGAGGCCTGTAATTTTCATCATAGGTACACTTCAACTAGGTACAATTTAAAAGACACCTGTCCACAACCTCAAACAGTCACACTCCAAACTCCACTATGGCCAAGACCAAAGAGCTGTCAAAGGACACCAGAAACAAAATTGTAGACCTGCACTAGGCTGGGAGGACTGAATCTGCAATAGGTAAGCAGCTTGGTTTGAAGAAATCAACTGTGGGAGCAATTATTAGGAAATGGAAGACATACAAGACCACTGATAATCTCCCTCGATCTGGGGCTCCACGCAAGATCTCACCCCGTGGGTTCAAAATGATCACAAGAACGGTGAGCAAAAATCCCAGAACCACACGGGGGGACCTAGTGAATGACCTGCAGAGAGCTGGGACCAAAGTAACAAAGCCTACCATCAGTAACACACTACGCCGCCAGGGATTCAAATCCTGCAGTGCCAGACGTGTCCCCCTGCTTAAGCCAGTACATGTCCAGGCCCGTCTGAAGTTTGTAGAGAGCATTTGGATGATCCAGAAGAAGATTGGGAGAATGTCATATGGTCAGATGAAACCAAAATATAACTATTTGGTAAAAACTCAACTCGTCGTGTTTGGAGGACAAAGAATTCTGAGTTGCATCCAAAGAACACCATACCTACTGTGAAGCATGTGGGTGGAAACATCATGTTTTGGGGCTGTTTTTCTGCAAAGGGACCAGGACGACTGATCCATGTAAAGGAAAGAATGAATGGGGCCATGTATCGTGAGATTTTGAGTGAAAACCTCCTTCCATCAGCAAGGGCATTGAAGGTGAAACTTGGCTGGGTCTTTCAGCATGACAATGATCCCAAACACACCGCCCGGGCAAGGAAGGAGTGGCTTCGTAAGAAGCATTTCAAGGTCCTGGAGTGGCCTAGCCAGTCTCCAGATCTCAACCCCATAGAAAATATTTTTAAGTGGAAGAACTTGCACAATTGGTAGCTGACTAAATACTTTTTTGCCCCACTGTAAAGCCTGGTCACAAATGGGTCTTCCAAATCGACAATGACCCCAAGCATACTTCCAAAATTGTGGCAAAACGGCTTAAGGACAACAAAGTCAAGGTATTGGAGTGGCCATCACAAAGCCCTGACCTCAATCCCATAGAACATTTGTGGGCAGAACTGAAAAAGCGTGGGTGAGCAAGGAGGTCTACAAACCTGACTCAGTTACACCAGCTCTGTCAGGAGGAATGGGCCAAAATTCACCCAATTTATTGTGGGAAGCTTGTGGGAGGCTACCCGAAACGTTTGACCCAAGTTAAACAATTTAAAGGCAATGCTACCAAATACTAATTGAGTGTATGTAAACTTCTGACCCACTGGGAATGTGATGAAAGAAATTAAAGCTTAAATAAATCATTCTCTCTACTATTATTCTGACATTTCACATTCTTAAAATAAAGTGGTGATCCTAACTGACCTAGTTAGTACAGGGACTTTTTACTAGGATTAAATGTCAGGAATTGTGAAAAACTGAGTTTAAATGTATTTGGCTAAGGTGTATGTAAACTTCCGACTTCAACTGTCCATGATCACTAATTAATGCTTCATTATTTTTGGACCAATGATATAAACAAGAGTTTCAGTTCCCCTCTAACTCTCTCTCTCCCCCTCTATTTGTCTCTGTGTCTCCCTCTCTTTGTCTCTGTCTCTCTCTCTGTGTCTCTCTCGCTTGCTCTCTCTCTCTCTCTGTCTCTCTCTCTGTCTCTCTCTCTCTCTCTACCCCTCCTTCCCTCTCTCTCTCTCCAGTGCTGGTGAAAGGCCAAGTGACCACTAAGTACTATAGGTTCCTGGCTAAGCAGGGTGGCTGGGTTTGGGTCCAGAGCTATGCCACCATTGTACACAACAGCCGTTCCTCCAGACCCCACTGTATCGTCAGTGTCAACTACGTCCTCACGTAGGTGCCTCGGCAGAACCCCAGAGGATAACACATGAAAGCATTGTACAACAGTTATTTCTTATGTGATCCTTGGTGGATGACATACAGGACAAACACTACATCTGTGGGTCATAATATGTGTGCAAGACCCACCATGTGTATTAGAGGTCAACCGATTATGATTTTTCTACGCCGATACCGGTGCCGATTATTGGAGGACCAAATTAAAGCCGATACCGATGAATCGCCATATTTTTATATATGTATTTGTAATAATGACAATTACAACAATACTGAATGAACAATGAACACTTTTATTTGAACTTAATATAATACATCAATAAAATCAATTTAGTCTCAAATAAATAATGAAACATGTTCAATTTGGTTTAAATCATGCAAAAACAAAGTGTTGGAGAAGAAAGTAAAAGTGCAATATGTGCATTGTTAGAAAGCTAACGTTTAGGTTCCTTGCTCAGAACATGAGAACATATGAAAGCTGGTGTTTCCTTTTAACATGAGTCTTCAATATTCCCAGGTAAGAAGTTTTCAGTTGTAGTTATTATAGGACTATTTCTCTCTATACCATTTGTATTTCATATACCTTTGACTATTGGATGTTCTAATAGGTACTTTAGTATTGCCAGCCTAATCTCGGGAGTTGATAGGCATGAAGTCATAAACAGCGCAATGCTTGAAGCATTGCAAAGAGCTGCTGGCCTATGCAGGAAAGTGCTGTTTGAAAGAATGCTTACGAGCCTGCTGCTGCCTACCACCGCTCAGTCAGACTGCTCTATCAAATCATATACTTAATTATAATATAATAGCACACAGAAATACGAGCCTTAGGTCATTAATATGGTCAAATCCGGAAACTATAATTTCGAAAACAAAACGTTTATTCTTTCAGTGAAATACGGAACCGTTCCGTATTTTATCTAACGGGTGGCATCCATAAGTCTAAATATTGCTGTTACATTGCACAACCTTCAATGTTATGTCATAATTACGTAGAACTCTGGCAAATTAGTTCGCAACGAGCCAGGCGGCCCAAACTGTTGCATATACCCTGACTCTGCGTGCAATGAACGCAAGAGAAGTGACACAATTTACCTAGTTTAATATTGCCTGCTAACATGAATTTCTTTTAACAAAATTTTGCAGGTTTAAAAAAATATACTTCTGTGTATTGATTTGAAGAAAGTCATTGATGTTTATGGTTACGTGCATTCGTGCAACGATTCTGCTTTTTTCCGCAAATGCGCTTTTGTGAAATCATCCCCCGTTTGGTGAAGTTGGCTGTCTTTGTTAGGAAGAAATAGTCTTCACACAGTTCGCAACGAGCCAGGTGGCCCAAACTGCTGCATATACCCTGACTCTGTTGGACAGAATGCAAGAGAAGTGACACAATTTCCCTAGTTGAAAGAAATTCATGTTAGCAGGCAATATTAACTAAATATGCAGGTTTAAAAATATATACTTGTGTATTGATTTTAAAGAAAGGCATTGATGTTTATGGTTAGGTACACATTGGTGCAACGACAGTGCTTTTTTTTGCGAATGCGCTTGTTAATACACCCGTTTGGCGAAGTAGGCTGTGATTCAATGATACATTAACAGGAACTGCATCGATTATATGCAACGCAGGACAAGCAATATAAACCAGTAATATCATCAACCATGTGTAGTTAACTAGTGATTATGTTTAAATTGATTAGTTTTTTATAAGATAAGTTTAATGCTAGCTAGCACCTTACCTTGGCTCCTTGCTGCACTCGCATAACAGGTAGTCTGCCTGCCACGCAGTCTCCTCGTGGAGTGCAATGTAATCGACCATGATCGGTGTCCAAAAATGCCGATTACCGATTGTTATGAAAACTTGAAATCGGCCCTAATTAATCGGTCGACCTCTAGTGTGTATAGCCTACCCTTTAGCTTTTTCTGTACATCACCAATAAGTCTTTAGTACTGTCAGTGGAAAGAATGGTGCTGTAGGTCTAGGGTGTCTGTTATTTTTTCAGTGGATGGTTATATCTCCTAGCCGGAGTCATGTCACCGCAGAGAGAGATCAGCAGTCACATCAGTCCTTGATTTGTTTGGTCTGATGTGATACCTTGCTCTGGGAGGGTCAGGCCAGGCTTGAGCCTGTTCAGATTTTTACACAGCACCACACACACACACACAGACTTCTTTGTAGCTCAGCTTAGCCGTTGTTTCCCTCTCTGATAAGATAATGAGTATTGGCACCCCAGGTTTATACAAGCCTTCACTGCAAATCAATTAACGAGAGGTTAATAAGAAATATATTTATTTTTAGGTTAATAAGAAACATGACACGTTTTTTTTGTTAAAATTACTTAAGTGTAGTGGATGAGGAGTTTTGACAGGATTGTAAATAGGACCTTTTTATTTGTTGCGTTCATTTATAGTGGAACGAAGTTGTGTATTTTCATCTCATCAAAGCCTGTCGACTGTTTTTTGTTGTTCTGTAGATGTTAGGATGAAATGTTCTGTTAGATTGTTCTGTCTAATAGGGTGAGAGTTTACAGTAGCTGACAGGAAGGCTGCATCGTTCTATCACTGTTTTCAATTTAGAATAATCATTTCTTGAAAAACTGAAAGTTGTTTACTGTGACTTTCTTCTTCTGTAGAAAAGTTATGATGCGTGGTAGTGTGGATGTCTGTGTGTAGAATAGTTATGATGTGTAGTAGTGTGGATGTCTGTGTGTAGAATAGTTATTGTGTAGTAGTGTGGATGTCTGTGTGTAGAATAGTTATTGTGTAGTAGTGTGGATGTCTGTGTGTACCACTTGGCTGTTACCTTTGGAACCCTCACCCGGGAAGGGAAAGTCACTTGGCAAGGTGTCTCTGGAATGAACAAAATGTCCATCTGTCTGTCTGCAGACTGTGTCAACTGTCTCAGTCAGGCATGGGTTCACAAAGTCTTTTTTTTCTTCCTAATAGTTTTCATTTGTTTGGTTGAGTCAACCTGGCCCGAGGTGTCAGATAGAAGGGGGTGCACTGTTGGCACGATTCCATTGTCTCTATTGCCCTTGGCAAACCTCAGTCAAGCTTAAGTATTAGAAAGAAAACTAATACAGTTTGAATCCAGGTCTGGTGGACTGTCTTTCTCAGACAGTGGTATTGAGTGCGGGCCTCCGTCATGCATGAGCACTGATAAGCAACACAATTTGCTTCAAGCCAGTTTTCCACTGGAAAAGTCACCATAACGTTCAAACCTCTTTTCACTCAGCATGCGCTTACTTTATCAACTGAACTGCAAACAGTCCAGATATAGATATAGTCTGAGTCAAGCTCTATTGGTTCTGTGAGTGTTAGTATTGGCTCAGTACAGATGTAGGATCTTAATTTGATCACTCTGTTGCAGGAGAACTTTCCTACATTGCAGGAAATGTAAAACTTGTAATGTATTTGAGGTTTAAAAAGGATTCTGAAGTTTGTCATTTTCACTTAGAAATCTTATAATTATAATCCACATCATAATTCACATTTCCTGTTTCTGCAGGATTCTTTTCCTGCTGTAGCAAACTGGCTCAAATTAAGAACCTACATCTGAACCTTCTGGTTAGGTCTGTGAAAACTGTGCCACTGCCTTCTAGGATGGGACATTTAGCCTATTTCCTGGTGTGCTGCTGTGTGTAATGTGTATTGCTGCAGATGTAAAAGTGTTCCAGTAAATGAATTAGGCCCATAAAACACTCCATTAACCAGAGGAGGCAGAAGAGGCTGCTCCGTACAGAGGAGAGAAGAAGGAAATGACTCGACATGCACAGCCGCAGACTACCCCCCTCCGCAAATCCATAACGGTGTTTATGAGGTTTTAATTGATAGGCCATTAAGATAAGGAGCGTTTATGGCTGCCAGCTTGGTGAGAGAGTAGGGAGTTTAGAATTTGTGGATGAAGATTTCTCATTCCCCCCATGTGATCTTTTTTTTAAACAATTGTTTTACTTTTTATTGAATCACATACTGTACAGTCAATTAGTACCGTCTTGTGATCTTGTTGAGATGTTTTATCGTGTGAGACATTAAGCTGTAATGAGACATTGTGCAAACGTGTTGTTAGCCTCAACGTATCTGTGAGAATAGCATCATTCAGTCAGTGAATTCATAGTAACTCAGTTCATTAGCAGAGAGAGAGAGATAACAATACAATGTCATCCACTGAGTGTTCCTGTCCTGTCTGAGGCGAAATAATAATGATAATAATGAGTTCATTATTTCCCTATAAATATCTGAGAGAATGGCATGGGATATAGTCAGTTCATCAGACAACTATCACAGCCCCTTTCTCACTGTTCTTATCAGAGGCAATGGTGGGTGATTCACACAGTAGCAGGTAGAGGTGTACTAGTCTACACTGATTAACACACAGCTAGTAGGGAACACAGGAGTTCACCTCTGGTTGAACTGCCTCTATGTGTACTAGTACTGATAACCTCTTTGCCTTGTCCTATTGGCTAGTACTGATAACCCTTCCACCTTCCGTCCCTTTCTATTGGCCAGAGCCTGTCCCTGTGATCCCTGACCTTTCTTAGGCAATACTCTGTGTTTACAGCAAGATAAGAACACTTTATCACATAAAGGAGTTGGTGTGTGTGTCATGCACTGAAATGCGTGACCTGACCTGATCCTATGAGAATACTATTCTGTATGTTTTTCATAGTGTTTGTATGGAACATGTATTTCTTGATTGTGTGTGTTTTAGAAATCAAAGTTTGTGTATGTGTATGTATGTGCATGTACCTGTATATGTGTCTGTGTGCGAGGGAGCGTGTGCACATGCGTGGGGTGTACATGCGTGCGTGCGTGGGTGGGTGGAATGGATCAGTGTTTGGCCAGAGTAAACCCTGTCCAGGCTTTTCCATCCATCTTCTCCAACTTGATTCATCATAGTGAACAAAATCCATACGGGGAGGCCTGGGACCTGAAATCGGCCCTGGCATTTCTAACACACTGGCCCATTTTCTTCCTTGACGCCCCTACACCGGACCATTTTCTTCCTTGATGCCACATTATTAGCCAGATAATGCTTATTATTTGTGAAAATAAATAAAGTTGGACAGTCCCACTCAGCTAAAAATGGACCAGCCCATCTGGCATTTGCCCGAAATGCCCGATGCCCAGTCCACCCCTGCTTTACAGAGAAATCAATTCCCATTTCCAAGTACTGTCTCCTGGCATGGTGTTCCTGTGGGCTTGGTTTAGCCAGACATAGCCCTTAATCGCATGTGTATTTGAACGGACAGCCTCCCCTCTGTTGTATGTTTGTTAAAGGCCTTGTTACAATCCTGATGGAGAAACAAGTTCTTCCGAAAGCCTCTCTACCGCTCTTTCTCGCTCTCACTCTCGCTCTCTTTCACTCTCTCTCTTCTCTCTCTCTGCTCTCTTCTCTTTCTCTCTTCTCTCTCTCACACACAGACACACACACACACACCATGCTCTAATTACCAAACCAATGTTAGTGTGTATTTGCACCCTGAGAGTGAAAAAAATCTAATCCCCAGGTAGACAAATGCACAAGCCACACTTGTTTAATGATGGTCTTTATGTAATCCTAACACATAGTTAAATCAGGAATATACCTGTGTATCTACATGATCTACAGTCCATACTGTTTGTGTATGCTTCTGTAGGGATACTGAGTATAAAGGACTCCAGCTGTCTCTGGACCAGGTTACAGACACCAAGCCCTCCTTCCCCTTCAGCAGTGCTCCCACCAGCCTCACTGAGAACCGCAGAGCACCCAAGAGCAGAGTGTCCCGAGCTAAGGCCAAGGCTCGACTGTCCCCCTACACACAGGTGAGGCTCTATAGGAACATACAGCGCTGGTCCTGTACACATCCTTCACAGAGGCAACTCTCTATTTGAGCCAGGATACTGCATGATCTGTCAGTGATGGGAGATGGCTTATACCTGATGTATCACTTCTTGATTACCTGGGTAATGACTCATATTTCTCCTCTCTCACTCTCTGTCTTTCTCTGTCTCTCTCCCTCTCTCCCCCTATTGCTCGCTCTCTCTATCTGCAGTACACTGGTTTCCAGGCCGAGCGGTCAGAGTCGGACCAGGATAGTCCTTGGGCAGGATCTCCCCTCACAGACTCCGCTTCCCCTCAGCTGCTGGAGCAGGGGGACGGGCTTGGCGCCTCCTGTGCCTACAGGCAGTTCTCCGAGCCACGTCCCCTCTGCTACAGCCTCCCAATCACTGAGGAGCACCACCACCACATCCCCAGCGAAAGTCACCCCCACCTCGACAGACACGGCCACAACCAGACGTGCGAGCGGGGCCGCTGTGAGGCAGGGAGGTACTTCCTGGGTGCTCCCCAGGGTGGGACAGAGGCGTGGTGGGGAGCTGCCCGCTCTGTGCTGCCCCTGGCCAAGACCTCGTCCCTGGAGAATGGAGAGGGATACGAGAGCAGCGTGCCCCACATCACATCCATCCACAGTCTGCATAGTAAGTCCCTATCCCTGGCCCTTTAGCTTGTATTACTGTAGGAGGCTGGAGATGGGTGAACTCCACTGTTGCAGGCTCAAAGACACACAGATTTGATTTGGGTTGGTGCAAAAGCCTGCTCACACTTCAGATCTCCCACCTCTGCTTTATTTAACCTTTATTTAACCAGGAAAGAATATTGTGGTTAAAAAACACTTTTGCAATGGTGACCTGGAAGAGGTCAGCAAGAAAATACAGGTTAGTTTTAACCCTTAACCTGTAGGATAACATGCTGCTAGCGCTGCTTAGCCCTGGATATAGCTTCCTGTTGGCTCTAAGATCAGTGTCCTGTCCCTCCCTCTACAGACTGTGGCCAATGGGACCAGGACAGTGTGGTCAGTTCGCCAGACGGGGGCTCCGCCAGCGACTCAGGGGACCGTTACCGCGCAGACTACTTCCGGGTCAGCCCCCAGGAGCCGAGCAAGATCGAGACCCTGATCCGAGCCACGCAGCAGATGATCAAGGAGGAGGAGAATCGTCTGCAGCACCGCAGCAAGCTCCACCCAGGCCCTGACACTCCTCTAGGGCCTGCCAACGGCCTCCCGAAGGGCCCCGGACCCAACTTCACCACTGACTACCCCCAGGGGGTGCTACATAGCGTGTTGTGCCGTGGCCTGGGTCAGGTGATCAGCCCCGCATCAAGCCCTGCCCCTCTCTCCAGGCTCAGCAGCCCAGGGTCTGATCCCCTCCTCCCCAAGCCCAAAAACTACCTCCAACAGAGAGGACAGACAGACTTGTCCCCTCTCCCCCAGCCCCTGCACCACCAGCTTGGCTGTCCAGGCCCCTGCTCAGACTCCTCCCCTACCCCTGCCCCAGCCCTCTACCCTTCCCACCCCCAAACCCAAACGGGGAGGCCCTATCTGGACAAGCAAGCTGCTGCCTACTCCCTGACGGGCTATGCCCTGGAGCACCTGTATGACCCCAAGAGCCTCAGGGACTTCTGTTCCTCCGCTGGCTCCACCCACTACGACGTGACTTCACACCTGCGCATGCAGGCAGAGCAGGGGCCAGGACACAAGGGGACCTCCGTCATCATCACCAACGGCAGCTAACGCCTGCTTGTCCAATAACACTAAAGGGATGTCTAAAATGTCAGCCTATTCCCTGTATAGGGAATAGTGTGCCATTTCCCTACATGCTATTTTTGACCAGAGCCTGCGTAGGGCTCTGGTCAAAAGTAATGCACTACATAGGGAATAGGGTGCCATTTCAGATGCACACTAAAACACATGAAGAAGAAACTGGATCCATGGAATATTCATTCTATAGCCCAGCCTCAACGGCCTCTTCTGTGTCTTATCCAGCAAAAACATGTTTCCTTTTCTTTTAATCTTTACAGAGCTACATTATTCCATTTGCACTGCCAGAAATAGAGTTTAATTGTGGGAACCTCACCCCTATGGTTGAAGATAGGGTTGTGGATATGCTTTGAGTTAACAGGACAGGGTTCAACGTTAGTGCACTTTTTAGTGTTGGTCAGAATCCCCTTATCACAACACAACTCACAAAAGTTAAAGTCAACTAGACCTGGTTAAATTGATCGATTTTTTTGCCCGCTCTACAGATGGCTATATCTGTCTGCTAATACAGGACTAGTAAAGGCCCAGTGCACTACTTTTAAGATAATAATTCAGGGGGTACTACAGCATCCTCAGCACCCCTACTTTCCGTACCTATGGTTAAAGGTGTGCAGTATAGAGATGAAGCAAAAATGACACAAAAAAAACTTCACAGACATCAACAATTATGCAAATTCATTCTATCTATGTTCTCCCCAGTAGGTAAGCTATGGATTAAGGGAAGTGTACCCACACTTTCAGAGAAAGCAAAGGGGGGATTTAAGGGATACATGCAAGAGATACATATGCCTACATTTACATTGAGACATACATCAGTTCACCTGGACTGTCAGGTAGCAGGCTTTACTTGGGCTAAATGTCTTGTTGGTGTGAATAACAACATTTATTAGTGAATTGGTCTGTAGTGGTATAATATCACCTCAGTGAGGATACCAACATTATATACAACCTCTAATGAACAACCTTATTGAGATGTGATTACTGGGAGGCTAAGGGTCAATATGATGGCATGGATTGTCTCATTTGCCAGGTGTAGTGGTAAACACTGAGGGGGAATTTAGCATGCTTTCAAGGTAAACACTGAGGGAGTTAGCATGCTAGCAAGGCTGAGGTGTGAGTTAGCATGCTAACAAGGCTGAGGTGGGAGTTAGCATGCTAACAAGGCTGAGGTGGGAGTTAGCATGCTAACAAGGCTGAGGTGGGAGTTAGCATGCTAACAAGGCTGAGGTGTGAGTTAGCATGCTAACAAGGTTGAGGTGGGAGTTAGCATGCTAACAAGGCTGAGGTGGGAGTTAGCATGCTAACAAGGCTGAGGTGGGAGTTAGCATGCTAACAAGGATGAGGTGGGAGTTAGCATGCTAACAAGGATGAGGTGGGAGTTAGCATGCTAACTAGGCTGACGTGAGAGTTAGCATGCTAACGTGTGTGTACCTCCGAGGCATGTCTTGTTAAATTGTCAACAAGGGTAATTGTACAGTTATTGTACTGGAAAGAGATGCCCATTGTTTATTGAACATATGATGAGATGAAGGAAAAATCAAGTGAGGTGAAATGGAGAGATTGTGTCTGATGTGGTTGATCGACTTATTACAGAATGATGTAGTGGCAACGCTTGCTTGTACCAACATGACATTAGTTAATATTACCATAATAATGAGTTATATGACAATTCATGAAATGTTTTCACAAAGTCATGATACATGCAGCAATATGCAATCCAACCAGTTGGGTAGTCAGTTAGACAGCCTAAATCATTATCACATCTGATCATGATAATGCTTGTTTGTTATAAACTGGCATTACCTTTCTCTAACGATTCATATCATGTTTATTATACTGTTTTGTAGGCAGTGTGACACATTTCTAGCGTTCCCCTGGATTCTGTTGTAAATGTGGTTACCATATCTCTTATATTTATAAGTTTGGATTTGTTTTTGTTTTTGTCAGAGTCTGAATTGTGCTTTTCCAAAGTTATTTATGATGTAAATATGCTGAGAAAAAGACACCACTTTGAAGCACAAGGGAAAAGTTGTATTTATTTAGTGAATGTTTATTTTGGGTTTTGAAACATAGTTGCAATCAAAACAGTCTGCTTGCATATGAGTGTGTTTGATTTAAACAAATTCTATGAAACAAAATTAATAAACAACACTTTTTCCAAAGAAAAAATGCTCATAATTTACATGTGTGTTTTCCATTGTAGGCTACTGTAGGCATTTGAGTGTAAATGCAATAATTAACTTATATTGACTATAGATACTGAAAAACATATAGGATTTTTTTTTAATTGGACTACATGAAACTGTATCTTTACTATTACATTTACCCATAAAAAGAAAAGTATTACATTCTGTCCAGCTAATAATATACAAAAAACTGAAGTGAATTGCAAGTTGTTGTTTTTTAAAGGCAAAAAAGACACCCCAAAACTGTGATGTTTACTTAAACCATTTTCTGCAATGATTCAATTTAATCACATTTCAGAGATTGGACATTTTAGCAGTGAGAAGCACACTAAATGTCCCCTGGTTATGTGTGGCTGCTATGGCAAATAAAGAGATGGATGAAAATCGATACGGGACGATCTCCAATTAAGCGAATAGATTTGTGGGTCTAGAGAGGTCAGTGATGAGGAGCTTCCTCACTCTCTTTCTCCCTCTTTTTCTCTATCCCCCCTCTCCTCCCCCTCTCTCTACTGTCTGATGGATGTTTACTGGGTGTTTGCTATAGTCGTTTCAACCCTAGACAGCTCAGACTCCAGCACTGCATCACTCTCCCCATCCCTGTGCCTCTGTCTGCCATAGCTATTACAAGGACATGAATACCCTTTAAACCCATAGGTTCTTCTTCACTTTGCTTCCTCAGCTAGGACCAGAAGGAAGGAGATATTTGTCATGGTATTGGACTTCTTTTTTTAAATCACAAGTTCATACAAAAGAACATAGGTTGATAGGCAGGCTAGAGAGCTGATTTATAATCCCTTGTTAATAAATCATTAACAAACTAAGATTTCTCCTGAAATGTCAGAATACACAAAAAAAGAGAAAAAAAACAAGCACTTTAGAATCTAAATTACCATAGCGATCTAAAAAAATGAATATTCCCCTACAGGAATCCTGCATGAAAACAATCTGCGGGAATACAGCAGATTATACTGTATAGGATAGGAAGTCCTGCAGGATATTCCATAGGAATTCTGGGGCCACTTTCCTCTAGGAAAAACCTGCTGGATCCTTTCCTCATCCTTCAGACAATTTCATGTAGGACAATGCACAATCTTTCAAAAGAATGGACAGAAAGCACAATAAAACAGACAGCATGGTCATTTTATTATCCAATGTTTGATTGTCCATTTCACCATCACTGCATAAAAGATGATTCGTAGGATCATGATAAAAGCAGATTTTGTAACAAGAGTGTGAGTAATGGTGACACTACATGAACAGCTTTGTGCATTGTTGTGAAGTTAAACAGTTGTCTGCAATGATATACTTAGTAATAGTTGGTTTAAATATGGCTGGTACATCAACATCTGTGGGTTGTGCATATGTGTGAAAATCATATACATTTTTTATATTTTACCCCCTTTTTTTCGATCTTGTCTCATCGCTGCAACTCCCCAAAGGGCTCGGGAGAGGCGAAAGTGGAGTCATGCGTCCTCCGAAACATGACCCGCCCTACATGACCCGCCCTTAACATCCGCCAGCTTAACGTGGAATGCAACCGCACCAATATGTCGGAGAAACACAGTTCAACTGGCTACCGGGGTCAGCCTGAAGCCACCCGGCCCGCCACAAGGAGTTGGTAGAGCGTGATGAGCCATAAATATATTGTATTTGAATAGTTATTTGTAAAAACCAAATAGTCTACCAAATAGTATTTGAAAGTATTTTCAAATTCTTATTTAAAATACTATTTTCAAATACCTGGGTTAAATGCATGGGAGTGCATTTGAGTCTGTGTATTTAAATATTTCAAAATATTTTCCAAGTGTATTTTACAAATATATTCCAATATTCAACTACTGTTTAAAAAAAAGAAAGGTGGTCTTAATACTTCTTTTGAAATGTGTTTAAAAGTAATTGAAATACCTTTCCTCCCCAACATTGGTTAGGGAGGAAAGCATACATGGTTGATAAAGATTGGATGTATGCAATATATTTGTTGGATTTACATACTTTATGCACAGTATTTTTATTATTTTATTTTTAAAGAGAACACTATGTAACCTAATTAGTCAACAAAATCAACTAGAATAATTGTATTTCGATAGTTAGATGAGGTTCAATGCATGGCCTCCTCAATGGCCTGGATAGCTACCAGATGCTAGACTGGAGGAGGTCTATGGAATGGATTTAAACACATTGCTATATTACTCAGGTATTATGTCCACTCTGGTTAGGGTTCCATTGTTAAATCTCCAACCGTTAGATGTTCTGATTGGATTAACCAGGATATTGAAATGACTGGGTGTTTCCCCATAGAGGAAATAAGAGTCATCTTTCACAATCCCCTCCCCCCTCCCTTTCCCTGCAGAAGTATCAGTGCATGTCTAATGGTGGTCCAGTGGGGTTAATGACCAGCTTCATTTATAATGCTATCTTTCACTGTGACTACACATCCACCCATGGGCTGGCTGTATACATCCATCCAACACTCCATAAACTCACTAATCATTTACAAATGCTTTTCCATTCTCAAGCTCTTGGGGAGGGAAACGACCAAGCCAATGTTGTGATATATTCTCAATGACCAAGGCAAATGGATCTGTTGGATTTAGGTCCTACCCAGCCAGAAAATGACTGTTGGTCAGAACTGGTTGTTTGCTCATCATTTGTGGAAGAATAAGTACTGTTCGTTAGTACATGACCCCTCCTCCTCTCTGTCTGTTAACTTCCAGAAGCAACACACAGAGGTTAGCTTAGCCACCACAGTTGCCAACTGCAGAATATTGTCCAAACAGAAGGTGTCCATTTTGGTGGCGCGTCCCTAACAAAAGACAAGAAGGCACAAATTCTGATTGTCTAATCCTGTGCTGTTTATGACAGGGCTTTGGAGCAGGCCCAGTGGGGAAACCAGAGCCCGTTGTTGTAGTGGAGCCCAGACAGGTGAGGGCCTGCTGTTGCCCCCAAGAATGTGACACACACACACACACAGCATGTGTAAATAATACATTGTAACACACAACAGAAATAGTACTGTATGTTCATAGCCACCATAAGAAGTACACAAACACACATGCATCAGTTAGTGTTGTGGTTGAGGCTAAGGTTGAACAGCTCTAGCCCTAGCTTCATTTTTTAAATGTTTATTAATTTAACCTGGCAAGTCAGTTAAGAACAAATTCTTATTTACAATGGCGGCTTACAGTGAGTTAACTGCCTTGTTCAGGGGCAGAACGACAGATTTTTACCTTGTCAGCTCGGGGATTTGATCCAAAAACCTTCCGGTTACTGGCCCAACACTCTACCTGCCGCCCCAAATCTGGTCCAAATCCCACTTCATGTCCACATCTGGTTCGACCCTACCCTAGCCTCAACAACAGCCCTAACACTAGCTTCATGTCCAAATCCCACATCACGTCTACATCCGGTTCAATCCTCGATAGTTTGGGTGTTAGCCATTCCTGTCTCTCTCACTGTAACTGTTATACATAGATGTGATATGTATATGTCTGTTATACATAGATGTGATATGTATATGTCTGTTATACATAGATGTGATATGTATATGTCTGTTATACATAGATGTGATATGTATATGTCTGTTATACATAGATGTGATATGTATATGTCTGTTATACATAGATGTGATATGTATATGTCTGTTATATGTAGATGTGATATGTATATGTCTGTTATATGTACATGTCTGTTATACGTAGATGTCTGTGATATGTAGATGTCTGTGATATGTACAGTGCATTCGGAAAGTATTCAGACCCCTTGACTTTTTCACATTTTGTTACGGTACAGCTTTATTTTAAAATGGATTAGATTGTTTCTCCCCCTCATCAATCTACACACAATACTCCATAATAACAAATCAAAAACTGAAAATTCAGACCCTTTACTCAGTACTTTGTTGAAGCACCTTTGGCAGTGATTACAGCCTTGAGTCTTCTTGGGTATGACACTACAAGATTGCACATCTGTATTTGGGGAGTTCCTCGCATTTTTCTCTGCAGGTTGGATCATCAAGCTCTGTCAGTTGGATGGGGAGCATTGCTGCACACCTATTTTCAGGTTTCTCCAGAGATGTTAGATCGGGTTGAAGCTCTGGCTGGGCCACTCAAGGACATTCAGAGACTTGTCCCAAAGCCACTCCTACGTTGTCTTGTCTTTGTGCTTAGGGTAGTTGTCTGGTTTTAAGGTGAACCTCTCACCCCAGTCGGAGGTCCTGAACGCTTTGGAGCATGTTTTCATCAAGGATCTCGCTGTACTTGCTCCGTTCATCTTTCCCTTGATCCTGACTAGTCTCCTAGTCCCTGCCGCTGAAAAACATCCTCACAACATGATCCTGCCACCACCATGCTTCACCGCAGGGATTGCGCCAGGTTTCCTCCAGATGTGACACTTGACATTCAGGCAGAAGAATTCAATCTGGTTTCATCAGACCAGAGACTCTTGTCTCTTTTGGTAAACACCAAGCGGGCAGTCATGTGCCTTTCACTGAGGAGTGGCTTCCATCTGGCCACTTTGCTATAAAGGCCTGATTGGTGGAGTGCTGCAGAGATGGTTGTCTTTCTGGAAATTTCTCCCATCTCCACAGAGGAACTCTGGAGCTCCGTCAGAGTGACCATCGGGTTCTTGGTCACTTCTCTGACCAAAGCCCTTCTCCCCCGAATGCTTAGTTTGGTGGGGGGTCAGCTCAAGGAAGAGTCTTGATGGTTACAAACTTCCAAACAGAAGTCGCATAATTAGTTAAATAAAGTCCACCTGTGTGCAATCTAAGTGTCACATGATCTCAATATATATACAACAGGTCCGAAAGGCCCCAGAGTCTGCAACACCACTAAGCAAGGGGCACCACCAACCAAGCGGCACCATGAAGACCAAGGAGCTCTCCAAACAGGTCAGTGACAAAGTTGTGGAGAAGTACAGATCAGGGTTGGGTTATCAAATAATATCTGAAACTTTGAACATTCCACAGAGCACCATTAAATTCATTATAAAAAAATTGAAAGAATATGGCACCACAACAAACCTGCCAAGAGAGGGCCACCCACCAAAACTCATGGACCAGGCAAGGAGAGCATTAATCAGAGAGGCAACAAAGAGACCAAAGATAATCCTGAAGGAGCTGCAAAGCTCCACAGCGAAGATGGGAGTGTCTGTCTATTGGACCGCTTTAAGCCGCACACTCCACAGAGCTGGGCATTACGGAAGACTGGCCAGAAAAAAAGCCATTGCTTAAAAAAAAAAAAAGCAAACATGTTTGGTGTTCGCCAAATGGCATGTGGGAGACTCTCCAAACATATGGAAGAAGGTACTCTGGTCAGATTAGACTAAACTTTTGCTTTTTGGCAATCAAGGAAAACGCTATGTCTGGCGGAAGCCCAATACCTCTCATCACGCCGAGAATACCATCCCCACAATGAAGCATGGTGGTGGCAGCATCATGCTGAGGGGATGTTTTTCATCGACAGGGACTGGGAAACTGGTCAGAATTGAAGAAATCATGAATGGTGCTAAATACAGGGAAATTCTTGAGGGAAATCTGTTTCAGTCTTCCAGAGATTCGAGACTGGGACGGAGGTTCACCTTCCAGCAGGACAATGACCTTAACCATACTGCCAAAGTAACACTCAAGTGGTTTAAGGGAAACATTTAAATGTCTTGAATGGCCTAGTCAAAGCCCAGACCTCAATCCAATTGAGAATCTCTGGTATGACTTAAAGACTGCTGTACACATGGAACTCATCCAACTTGAAGGAGCTGGAGCCGTTTTTCCTTGAAGAATGGGCAAAAATCCCAGTGGCTAGATGTGCCAAGCTTATAGAGACATACCCCAAGAGACTTGCAGCTGTAATTGCTGCAAAAGGTGGCTCTACAAGGTATTGACTTTGGGGGGGGGGGGGGGGGGGGGGGGTGAATAGTTATGCACGCTCAAGTTTTCTCCCCAAAAATGTTTTTGTCTTATTTCTAGTTTGTTTCACAATAACAAATATTTTTCGTCTTCAAAGTGGTAGGCATGTTGTGTAAATCAAATTACACAACCCCCCCCCAAAAAAATCTATTTTAATTCCAGGTTGTAAGGCAACAAAATATGAAAAATGCCAAGGGGGGGCAAATACTTTCACACGCCACTGTAGACAGGTGTGTGCCTTTCCAAATCATGCTCAATCAATTGAATTTACCACAAATCAAGTTCTAGAAACATCTCAAGGATGAGCAATGGAAACAGGATGCAGCTGAGCTCAATTTCGAGTCTCATAGCAAAGGGTCTGAATTCTTATGTAAATAAGGTAGTTATGTTTTTTATTTTTAATACATTTGCAAAACCTGTTTTTTACTTTGTCATCATGGGTTATTGTGTGTAGATTGATAAAGGAAAAAAATATTTGATCCATTTTAGAACATGGCTGTAATGTAACAAAATGTGGAAAACGTCAAGGGGTCTGAATACTTTCCGAAGGCACTGTATATGTCTTTCCCTGTGACGAGCAGAGGGCCACTGTCTGTCCGTGTGTGTGTGCGTGCGTGTGTGCGTGCGTGTGAGTGAGTGCGTCCATCTGCCTGAACAGAAGGCTTGTTTACTCCACCAACCTGTTATTCAACTGTGAAAAGAGCAACTTGTCTATTATATCGATCCTAGCCACACAAGCACAAACTTCACTGTTAGTTTTAGGGATTATCTTGACGCTAGTCCAGATTATATATTCTTGTCCCATCTGAAATGTTTGTTCATATGCTCAAATGTCAGAAAATGTCACAGCAAACAACACAGTCCAGTTTGATACGTCTGCACAGAGAAAGGTTACAGATGCAAAAACCAATAAGGCTTTAGATAAAGTGTTTTATTGAACATATTTGAAAAGATTTGCTGGTGGTACTACTGTCTTCCATTGCTCACTGTGTAGTATAATGTAAGTGGACTATAAATGTATACAGATGTACTGTATATAGCCTAAATGTACAAGTGTACAATACTGTAAATGTACATTTTATGATGGTATTCAGACATGGAGGTTTGTTCAGGGACTGATCATGTGATTTTCTCTTCAACCAATCAGATGGCAAGTGGCAGGGCTTGCAAACCTTTACAGACTACAAAGGGAAGCACAGCCAAAAGCTGCCCAGTGACACAAGCCTACCAGGTGAGCTAAACTACTTCTGTGCTCGCTTCGAAGAAAAGAACACTGAAACTTGCATGAGAGCACCAGCTGTTCTGGATGACTGTGTGATCACGCTCTTCACAGCTGATGTGAGTAAGACCTTTAAACGGGTCAACATTCACAAGGCTGCAGGTCCAGATGGATTACCATGATGTGTACTGCGAGCATGAGCTGACCAACTGGCAAGTGTCTTCACTGACATTTTCAACCTCTCCCTGTCCGAGCCTGTAATACCAACATGTTTTAAGCAGACCACCATAGTCCCTGTGCCCAATAACACTAAGGTAACCTGCCTAAATGACTACCAACCCGTAGCACTCACGTCTGTAGCTATTAAGTACTTTGAAAGGCTGGTCATGGCTCACATCAACACCATTATCCCAGAAATCCTAGACCCACTCCAATTTGCATACCGCCCAAACAAATCCACAGATGATGCAATCTCTATTGCACTCCACACTGCCCTTTCCCACCTGGACAAAAGGAACACCTACGTGAGAATGCTATTCATTGACTACAGCTCAGCGTTCAACACCATAGTGCCCTCAAAGCTCATCACTAAGCTAAGGACCCTGGGACTAAACACCTCCCCTGCAACTGGATCCTGGACTTCCTGACGTGCCGCCCCCAGGTGGTGAGGGTAGGTAACAACACAACCGCCACGCTGATCGTCAACACTGGAGCCCCTCAGTGCGTGCTCAGTTCCCTCCTCTGCTCTCTGTTCATTCTTGACTGCACGGCCAGGCACAACTCCAACACCATCATTAAGTTTGCCGATGACACAACAGTGGTAGGCCTGATCACAGACAGCGACGAGACAGCCCATAGGGAGGAGGTCAGAGACCTGGCCGTGTGGTGCGAGGACAACAACCTCTCCCTCAACGTGATCAAGACTAAGGAGATGATTGTGGACTGCAGGAAAAGGAAGACCAGGCTCACCCCCATTCAGCAGGTTGAGAGCTTCAAGTTCCTCAGTGTCCACATCACCAACAAACTAACATGGTCCAAGCACACCAAGACAGTCGTGAAGAGAGCACGACAAAACCTATTCCCCTCAGGAGACCGAAAAGATTTGGCATTGGTGCTCAGATCCTCAAAAGATTCTACAGCTGCACCATTGAGAACATCCTGACCGGTTGCATCACTGCCTGGTATGGCAACTGTTCGGCCTCCGACCGCAAGGCACTACGGTGGGTAATGCGTATGGCCCAGTACATCACTGGGGCCAAGCTTCCTGCCATCCAAAGCCGCCCTAGTCATAGACTGTTCTCTCTGCTACCGCACGGCAAGCGGTATCGGAGCGCCAAGTCTAGGTCCAAGAGGCTTCTAAACAGCTTCTACACCCAAGCCATAAGACTCATGAACATCTAATCAAATGGCTACCTAGGCCATTTGCATTGCCCCTCCCCCTTTTACGCCGCTGCTACTCTCTGTTATTATCTATAATTAGTCACTTTTATAACTCTACCTACATGTACAGTGGGTCAAAAAAGTATTTAGTCAGCCACCAATTGTACAAGTTCTCCCACTTAAAAAGATGAGAGAGGCCTGTAATTTTCATCATAGGTACACTTCAACTATGGCAGACAAAATGAGAAAAAAAATCCAGAAAATCACATTGTAGGATTTTTAATGAATTTATTGTAACGGCGTTCTTCGTTTGTCGAAAGAGAGTCGGACCGAAATGCAGCGTGGTGGTTACTCATGTCTTTAATGAAGAAAAAGTGACGATACATGAAATAACTAATAAATACAAAAACAACAAACGGAACGTGAAACCTAATACAGCCTATCTGGTGAACACTACACAGAGACAGGAACAATCACCCACGAAATACAAAGTGAAACTCAGGCTACCTAAATACGGTTCCCAATCAGAGGCAACGAGAATCACCTGACTCCAGATTGAGAACCGCCTCAGGCAGCCAAGCCTAACTAGACACACCCCTAAACATAGCAATCCCAAATCCTATAAAACCCCAATACGAAACCAAACACATAAACCCATGTCACACCCTGGCCTGACCAAAATATATAACGAAAACACAAAACACTATGACCAAGGCGTGACATTTATTTGCAAATTATGGTGGAAAATAAGCATGTGGTCACCTACAAACAAGCAAGATTTCTGGCTCTCACAGACCTGTAACTTCTTCTTTAAGAGGCTCCTCTGTCCTCCACTCGTTACCTGTATTAATGGCACCTGTTTGAACTTGTTATCAGTATAAAAGACACCTGTCCACAACCTCAAACACTCACACTCCAAACTCCACTATGGCCAAGACCAAAGAGCTACAAAATTGTAGACCTGCACCAGGCTGGGAAGACTGAATCTGCAATAGGTAAGCAGCTTGGTTTGAAGAAATCAACTGTGGGAGCAATTATTAGGAAATGGAAGACATACAAGACCACTGATAATCTCCCTCGATCTGGGGCTCCACGCAAGATCTCACCCCGTGGGGTCAAAATGATCACAAAAATCCCAGAACCACACGGGGGGACCTAGTGAATGACCTGCAGAGAGCTGGGACCAAAGTAACAAAGCCTACCATCAGTAACACACTATGCCGCCAGGGATCCAAATCCTGCAGTGCCAGACGTGTCCCCCTGCTTAAGCCAGTACATGTCCAGGCCTGTCTGAAGTTTGCTAGAGAGCATTTGGATGATCCAGAAGAAGATTGGGAGAATGTCATATGGTCAGATGAAACCAAAATATAACTTTTTGGTAAAAACTCAACTCGTTGTGTTTGGAGGACAAAGAATGCTGAGTTGCATCCAAAGAACACCATACCTACTGTGAAGCATGGGGGTGGAAACATCATGCTTTGGGGCTGTTTTTCTGCAAAGGGACCAGGACGACTGATCCATGTAAAGGAAAGAATGAATGGGGCCATGTATCGTGAGATTTTGAGAGAAAACCTCCTTCCATCAACAAGGGCATTGAAGATGAAACGTGGCTGGGTCTTTCAGCACGACAATGATCCCAAACACATCGCCCGGGCAACAAAGGAGTGGCTTCGTAAGAAGCATTTCAAGGTCCTGGAGTGGCCTAGCCAGTCTCCAGATCTCAACCCCATAGAAAATCTTTTTAAGTGGAAGAACTTGCACAATTCGTGGCTGACTAAATACTTTTTTGCCCCACTGTAAAGCCTGTTCACAAATGGGTCTTCCAAATCGACAATGACCCCAAGCATACTTCCAAAGTTGTGGCAAAATGGCTTAAGGACAACAAAGTCAAGGTATTGGAGTGGCCATCACAAAGCCCTGACCTCAATCCCCTAGAACATTTGTGGGCAGAACTGAAAAAGCGTGGGTGAGCAAGGAGGTCTACAAACCTGACTCAGTTACACTAGCTCTGTCAGGAGGAATGGGCCAAAATTCACCCATCTTATTGTGGGAAGCTTGTGGGAGGCTACCCGAAACGTTTGACCCAAGTTAATCAATTTAAAGGCAATGCTCTTTAACTACTTGTTACTTTTATTTCTTATTCTCATTCGTATTTTTGAAATTGCATTGTTGGTTAGGGGCTTGTAAGTAAGCATTTCAAGGTCTACAAGGTCTCTGTGACTAATACAATTTGATTTGATTTGAAGTGGGATCATACATTTGAATTTCATACAGTGTCTATCGTCTTGCTTGCGTGATGACATCCCTCACAAACCACCTAAGGGCACACAGCAACGAAACCTAAATCTCAAACCTTTCAGTTTGTGTTTTTGGAATAAAGCCATATTGTATTTTATTTTCCACTTTCTTCATGCTATATGAGGTCACTCTCAAAGAATCCTTGAACCCTCATCCTTGAAACCCCCTCTTCCAAAAGTGGGACAGACATTTTTCTGTAAGACTTGTGCAGCATTGGGTTGGCTCACACATACCTCAATGAAAGGAGTGGTCCTCCTACCACCCCGCCCGCCACTCTAATGCTCCTTTCACAGTCTCAATTAATCCCTCTGTTGGCGATTTCACACATGGGTCTCATACTCAGCTTTTGACTCCAGTGTTATTTTCACAACCTTTCCTCACTAAGTCCGACAGGATCCTGAAACAGAACACCTACATCCTCCTCCTCCTCTTCTCCTCCTTTCCTCCTCTCTGGCTTCATGTGTCTCCCTCTGTTTTCTCATGGCAAGTCCAGCCTTATCTCTGATTCCCCTCATCAAAGATAAAGGCTAAATGGAAAGAGAGGATGAAAGCCCCCTCATCAGTTGTGTTCTGGGCCAGCTGCACCACAGCTTTACGAGGCCCAGTGGAGTGGCATGGTGCTACATGGACAGAGGGATACAACTGGAATGTTTACCTAAGGGAAAGTCAAACAAAGCCTGTCACGATCAATGGTTAGATACCAGCACCATACTATCACACTCTCAGAGTCACTTACACAACACAGCCATGCATTTCTTGATCTTATTTTTATTTAACTAGTCAAGTCAGTTAAGAACACATTCTTGTTTACAATGACTGCCTAGGAACAGTTGGTTAACTGCCTTGTTCAGGAGCAGAACAACATAGATATACTTTGTCAGCTCAGGGATTTGATCTAGCAACCTTTCGGTTACTGGCCCAACGCTCTAACCACTAGGCTACCTGCCACCCCCCGCTTGTCAGTATGTGACAAAATTAACAATAATGTATGCCCTATTGTTCCTGGTTGAAATGAAAGTGTGTAGAATCCACAGAGTGAAGTAGGTTCAGTACGCTCTGGCTCCACAGCGACTAAAGATTCTCTCTCCTGCTGTGATGAAAATAAACTTGATGAGTGTGACAAGGCACACAGGGTCACAAGCACTCAAACACGCACAAACACACACACACACACGCATACACACACACACACACTCATTCTGTGTGTAAATTCTGTAATGTACATACTAACATGGATTAAGGGAGTATAATTGATTTGAGGAAGAACATGTTCAGGTGCTTGTTTAGAACAACATGCTGGGGTGAAAGTTCATGGTGTAGGAGTTTGACGAGAGAAATAAGGAGAAAGAAATACAGAAAACAAATAATTCCTCCCCCCCATCTATTTTACCCAACAAGGCAGCAATCAAACCTGGAACCTAAAAACATCATTGAGTCAAAACATTTCCACAGTGAATTATTCTGAGAAGACCAGGGTTATTCTGAGAAGACCAGGGTTATTCTGAGAAGACCAGGGTTATTCTGAGAAGACCAGGGTTATTCTGAGAAGACCAGGGTTATTCTGAGAAGACCAGGGTTATTCTGAGAAGACCGGGTTTATTCTGAGAAGACCAGGGTTATTCTGAGAAGACCAGGGTTATTCTGAGAAGATCAGGGTTATTCTGAGAAGACCGGGTTTATTCTGAGAAGACCAGGGTTATTCTGAGAAGGCCAGGGTTATTCTGAGAAGACCAGGGTTATTCTGAGAGAGCAGGACTGTGTGATGCAAAACCTGCTGAGTGTCGGCTGATGTATTGTAGAGGTCCTTAGCTTTGGAGAGGTCCTTAGCTTTTCCATTGTTGAAGTTATCTGCTCTGCCTGATTGAGAGAGCTGGATTGTCCTGCCCTGGCTGATGAGCAATTACTGAGAAAAATGTGTCTCAAAACCAATCTTCTCTTTGAAAAATCAACAGTTTGTGTTGCTGTTTTCCATCTGAAGATTGGATGTCTTGTAAATTGATTAATGCTGATTTTCGAACAATTCAATATAATGACGGTTTGAGGAAGTAGAAATGTCTTCTAGCCACTTGTATAGTTAAAAATAAATAGACATAAGTTCAATGGAACATGGCATAATTAGATCGTTCATGTATCTTGTTTGATGAAAGTCTTGTTTGATATACAGTACCAGTCAAAGGTTTGGACACACCTACTCATTCAAGGGTTTTTCTTTATTTTTACTATTTTCTACATTGTAGAATAATAGTGAAGACATCAAAACTATGAAATAACACATGGAATCATGTTGTAACCAAAAAAGTGTTAAACAAATCAAAACATATTTTATATTTGAGATTCTTCAAAGTAGCAACCCTTTGCCTTGATGACAGCTGTGCACACTCTTGGCATTCTATCAACCAGCTTCACCTGGAATGCTTTTCCAACAGTCTTGAAGGAGTTGCCACATCTGCTGAGCACTTGTTGGCTGCTTTTCCTTCATTCTGTGGTCGACCTCATCCCAAACCATCTCAATTGGTTTGATTGTGGAGGCCAGGTCATCTGATGCAGCACTCCATCACTCTCTCTCTTGATTAATTAGCCCTTACACAGCCTGGAGGTGTGTTAGGTCATTGTCCTTTTGAAAACAAATGATAGTCCCACGAAGAGGAACCCAGATGGGATGGGGTATCACTGCAGAATGCTGTGATTGCCATGCTGGTTAAGTGTGCCTTGAATTCTAAATAAACCACAGGCAGTGTCACCAGCAAAGCACCCCCACACCATAACACCTCCATGCTTCACGGTGGGAACTACACATGCGGAGATCATCCGTTCACCTACTCTGCATCTCACAAAGACATTGCGGTTGGAACCAAAAATCTCAAATTTAGACTCATCAGACTAAAGGACAGATTTCCACCAGTCTTATTTATTTGGTCTGCAATTTGACTGGCACTGTATTTCAGTATTGGGATGCATTTACTGTAGGTGTGTAGTTTATGCGTATATGAGCACGAGCAAGTGTGCATGTTGAGTACCATAGTGTGGGATTTGAGTGTCTGAATATGTATCTGTATGTTTTCCTGTATCAGTGTGTGTACCATAGTGTTGTGCTGGGAGGGGTTCTCAGCCATCTGTCTCTGAGCAGACTGGAAGAGCACAGTGAGCTGAGTGTCTAACAGCAGAATGAGGAGTTTGTGTGTTTAAGCAGATAATGGGGAACAAAGGAAAAGACATCCTAGTCATGCTCCCCTGCCCTCCCCGTGCCTCCTCCCCGTGCCTCCTCCCCATGCCTCCTCCCCATGCCTCCTCCCCGTGCCTCCTCCCCTGCCCTCCCCGTGCCCCCTCCCCTGCCCTCCCCGTGCCTCCTCCCCTGCCCTCCCCGTGCCTCCTCCCCGTGCCTCCTCCCCATCTCCCCCTGCTTTCCCCTCTCTGCCCGTCTCAATGTCCCCCCTTTCCCCGTCTTCATCTCTCCCCCCTACCCCTGCATGCTCCCCTGCCCTCCCCATGCCCCCTCCCTGTCTCCCCCTGCTTTCCCCGTCTTCATCTCTCCCCCCTACCCCTGCATGCTCCCCTGCCCTCCCCGTGCCCCCTCCCCGTCTCCCCCTGCTTTCCCCGTCTTCATCTCTCCCCCCTACCCCTGCATGCTCACGACATCCTGTATGTCTGTCTCTCTGTCTATCCACCCATGGCCCTCCAACCCTCCACCCAGACTCCAACAGCACGTCTCGCTATCAAAACACCACTATTACCAGTCATCAGTAGGCAACAGATTGGTGGCTGCTGAGGGCACCTAGGAGCACTCCCTCATGTCGGACGTCCCCCACCCCCTCCCTTCTCCCTTCTTTAACATACAAATGTCCTGTTTTGTGTGGAAGGATTGGAGATGAATTAAACACACCATTTGGTGCTGCTGCTTGTTCAGAGATTCACTTTTTTCATCACTATTTTTCCCTCTTTCTCGCTCGCTCGCTCTCCCCAGCCCCCCCCCCCCACTCACTCACTCTCTCTTTTTCTCTCTCTCCCCAGCCCCCTCCCTCACCACTCACTCACTCACTCTCTCTTTCCCTCTCCCCAGCCTCCCCTCCCCTCCCCTCCCCACTCACTTACTCTCTCTTTCTCTCTCCACAGCCCCCCCTCCCCACACTCACACTCTCTTTCTCTCTCCTCAGCCTCCACCCTCCCTCCCCCTCTCTCCCCCCTCCCCACTCACTTACTCACTCACTCACTCACTCACTCTCTCTCTCTCTCTCTCTCTCTCTCTCTCCCCAGCCAACCCCTCCCCACTCACTCACTCTCTCTCCCCAGCTCCCCTCCCCACTCACTCACTCACTCACTGTCACGACTTCTACCGAAGTCGTTGCCTCTCCTTGTTCGGGGCGGTGCTCGGCGTTCGACGTCACCGGTCTTCTAGCCATCATTGATCAATTTTTCATTTTCCATTGGTTTTGTCTTGTCTTCCCACACACCTGTTTTCAATCCCATTCATTACCTGTTGTGTATTTAACCCTCTGTTTCCCCTCATGTCTTTGTCAGAGATTGTTTATTGTCAGTGTAGTGTTTTTTGTATAGGTGCGTGACGGGTCTTCGTACCCATATTTGTTTATATTCATTTTTCTTATTAGTGTTATGGAGCATGTTACTTGGACATTTATTAAAAGACTCCATTTTACACTCTGTTTGACTCTCCTGCGCCTGACTTCCCTGCCACCTATACACATATCTCTGACACTCACTCACTCACTCACTCACTCACTCACTCACTCACTCACTCACTCACTCACTCACTCACTCAC
>NC_034186.2:67684182-67724602 GCF_002021735.2 Oncorhynchus kisutch | reverse complement strand
GAGAGAGGGGAAGGTGAAAGAGAGAGAGAGAGAGGATTGAGGGGAAGGTGAGAGAGAAGAAAAGCAGAGAGAGAGGAATACAAGAGGGCAATGAGAGCGAGGGGGGGGGGGGGTGGAGGAAGATGAGAGAGGAGAGAGAGGAGAAGAGAGGTGAGGCCATGTTTACGCTGCCTTGGTCCTCCAGCTGCAATCCTCCTGCACCTTATTACCAGCTGTGTACATAACAAACACACACTAACACACATATACTCACACACGCACTCACACACATCAATGCCCAGAGAATAGGCAGAACAGAGAAGGGTTCTCTCCTGTCCTGTGAAGTCATCCCCTCAAGCTCCGTTTAACAGTGAAAGCACAGTCTGACCTCTTCCTCAGTCAAGGGCAGCAGAGAAGACCTGCACTGCTTCGCTGCAGTTAAATGTTCAAACTACCTTTCAGCCAACACATTCCAATACACTACAACACTGTAAATGTGCAGAAAGACTCCTGTTTAAATGGCCTGTTATTAGCTGTTTATGTGTAAAGTTAACCATTTGTGAAGAGCAGGACGTGTGTTAATAGGGGTTTAAAGCATGGTTTGAATGTATTCCCTGATAATGACACATTAGTTTCACACTTTATGTGTTAGTAGTTAGTTTCTCACTGATACCAGAGGGCAAAACCTGTTAATGTTTCCTGTTGTGGTTCTGGAAGGAGGATGTAAACACGAGGAGGTTTAACACCTCGTTATTACAGTAACATGTTTCATATGATTAGCTCCTTTTACCCACGCTACACCTGTGCTCAGATAATGTTTTGTCAGTCAGTTGAGAGAGAGAGACTGGGAGACAAAGAAGAGTCAGAGTGAGAGGTTTGTAAACTACACCATGTACTATGGAGGGTTGAGAACTACACCCTGTACTATGGAGGGTTGAGAACTACACCCTGTACTATGGAGGGTTGAGAACTACACCCTGTACTATGGAGGGTTGAGAACTACACCCTGTACTATGGAGGGTTGAGAACTACACCCTGTACTAGAACTACACCATGTACTATGGTAAGAACTACACCATGTACACCTCCAGTCGGCACGTTAGAGCACCTCCAGTCGGCATGAAGAGCACCTCCAGTTGGCATGTAGAGCACCTCCAGTCGGCATGAAGAGCACCTCCAGTTGGCATGTAGAGCACCTCCAGTTGGCATGTAGAGCACCTCCAGTTGGCATGAAGAGCACCTCCAGTTGGCATGTAGAGCACCTCCAGTCGGCATGTAGAGCACCTCAGTTGGCATGTAGAGTACATCCAGTTGGCATGTAGAGCACCTCCAGTCGGCATGTAGAGCACCTCCAGTCGGCACGTAGAGCACCTCCAGTCGGCATGTAGAGCACCTCCAGTCGGCACGTAGAGCACCTCCAGTCGGCATGTAGAGCACCTCCAGTCGGCACGTAGAGTACATCCAGTTGGCATGTAGAGCACCTCCAGTCGGCATGTAGAGCACCTCCAGTTGGCATGTAGAGTGCATCCAGTTGGCATGTAGAGTACATCCAGTTGGCATGTAGAGCACCTCCAGTTGGCATGTAGAGCACCTCCAGTCGGCACGTAGAGCACCTCCAGTTGGCATGTAGAGTACATCCAGTTGGCATGTAGAGTACATCCAGTTGGCATGTAGAGCACCTCCAGTTGGCATGTAGAGTGCATCCAGTTGGCATGTAGAGTACCTCCAGTTGGCATGTAGAGCACCTCCAGTTGGCATGTAGAGCACCTCCAGTTGGCATGTAGAGTACATCCAGTTGGCATGTAGAGTACATCCAGTTGGCATGTAGAGTACATCCAGTTGGCATGTAGAGTACATCCAGTTGGCATGTAGAGTACATCCAGTTGGCATGTAGAGTACATCCAGTTGGCATGTAGAGCACATCCAGTTGGCATGTAGAGCACCTCCAGTCGGCATGTAGAGCACCTCCAGTTGGCACCTCCAGTATCTTTTCATGTCTCTCCCCTGCCTCAGTGTGAACCCACAACCCAGACATGCTCCTCTCTCAACGGTCAGACTGCTGTCTGTGCCCCTCTACGTCCTTTGACACACACACACACACACACACACACACACACACACACACACACACACACACACACACACACACACACACACACACACACACACACACACACACACACACACACACACACACACACACACACCTTCTCCTGACCCTGGTAGATTTATGCTTGCCCTGACTGTAGGGGCTCTCACCTGGGCAAACACACTGTCCCTGGATTCCCTGGCCACTGCTTATTGTGCTAACAAGACCTCTCACAGGACCAGGCCTCTGCGTAACAGGACAGGCCCTCTCCACGACCCACACTGCTACTGAAAACAATACCCTCAGGGGGAGCATGTCGGCCCCAACACACACACACACACACACACACACACACACACACACACACACACACACACACACACACACACACACACACACACACACACACACACACACACACACACACACACACACACACACACACACTCTTTCACATACACACACACACACACACACTCTCTCACATACACACACACACACACACACACACATACACACCTCCTCAGCAGCCTGTGTCTGCAGACTCTACCAGTGTTTTGTCAGACAGGGCTGGCTGGTGTTTGGATGGGATGAGTGTGTTTATTTCTTTGGTGTTCCCCCAGCAGGTCCTGGGTCATCTCTCTGGCTGGCTGGAGGCCACAGGTGGATATGGACTTTAATGGAAATTACACTGTTCCCCCAAGATCTCATTTGTAAAATGCAATCTATAGTGCAATTTTCTTCTATGTGAGGGTTATAAGAAATGGTAGCATTGAGACTGAGCTTACGGCAGCATTGAGACTGAGCTAACGGCAGCATTGAAACTGAGCTAACGGCAGCATTGAGACTGAGCTAACGGCAAAGCATTGAGACTGAGCTAACGGCAGCATTGAAAACTGAGCTAACGGCAGCATTGAGACTGAGCTAACGGCAGCATTGAGACTGAGCTAACGGCAGCATTGAGACTGAGCTAACGGCAGCATTGAGACTGAGCTAACGGCAGCATTGAGACTGAGCTAACGGCAGCATTGAGACTGAGCTAACGGCAGCATTGAGACTGAACTAACGGCAGCATTGAGACTGAGCTAACGGCAGCATTGAGACTGAGCTAACGGCAGCATTGAGACTGAGCTAACGGCAGCATTGAGACTGAGCTAACGGCAGCATTGAGACTGAGCTAACGGCAGCATTGCGACTGAGCTAACGGCAGCATTGAGACTGAGCTAACGGCAGCATTGAGACTGAGCTAACGGCAGCATTGAGACTGAGCTAACGGCAGCATTGAGAGTGCGCTACATGGAGATGGAGGTGTAAGACACTGGGACAGAGGAATAGTCAGTGGCAGCAGGGGGAGCCTGTTGGGTGAAACTGGGATTCTAACTGCTGGTGGATTCCTAACATGCTGTAGATCTCTACTGTGTTAGTCCCTCAGAGCACGCTTCCACTGCGCTCCGGGACTCTTTCAAAAGTCACTTTTGCCCCGATGCTTTCTGGGGGCTGTGAGGTGTTAAAAAGGTCAGCAGGGGAAGCTGACCCCAGAACAGATCCCACATGCCCCAGTCCAGACTGGCAGTCTGCATTACTGAGAGGACTGAGGGGGGAGGAGCCTAGTGTCACGCAGGGTGACCTCCTCGAACTCTAGACTTACAGTACACACACACACACACACACACACACACATTTGCATGACTACAATCGTACAGCTGTTGACATGTTCATGTTCATCCTAGTCACATACATACACAAACATTCATATCCTTATATAGAAGTACCACTGAGATTGTGATTGTGGTATGTAATGTGTTTCATGTAACATGCAAGGAAACAGGAGAGGTGGCTCCCTTATCCATTCCCACCCTCTCTTGCTTCCTTCCCTTGCTTCCTTGACCCCCCCCCCCCCCCCACCCCCCACCCTGTCTCCTCTCCTGGCGTAAGTGAGTGGGCAGCTGTGAGTCCGGGGTGAAGACTTGTGGCTCCACCTCGCTACCCCTGTGGCCCTCTATCCCTTTCCCTCCTCACACCAGCTCCCACCTCCCACTCCCGCTCTCCCTCCCCACTTCTGAGTGACATTGATACAGCAGCCAGCCACAAGCCTCGACTCCGCATACTCCCTGGGCAACAAACCTGACAGATTCTCGGCCAGTTGATAGAGACGTAAGACTATCACTCACCCCACCTGTCTGCCAGACACACAGAAACACAACCCATCCACCCCCTATCTGCCTATTTCTACGTCCTATCTCCTCCTCCTTGTAGAGCACACACACCCCCATCCTATGCTCTATTTGTCCATCTCTCACTCTCGTCTCTCCACCCTCCCAGCCCCCATCTCGCTGTCACTGACCTCTCTATATGCCATCTAACCCGACTCCTCCGTCTCTCACTCTCTCGCACACACATACACACACACACACACACACACACACACACACACACACACACACACGCACACGCACACGCACACGCACTTCTAATTTAGGTTCCATTCCAGGTAAATCGATGAATGGCAGCTCTCTGCTGGCTGCACTCACAGTCCTGTTCCTTTCACCATGTCTCAAACTCAAACTCTTCCCATTGGTCCACTGGCTCCCAGCACAGGCTACTGTTTCAGATGGATTGGTCTTCTCTGGTCTGCTGCTGTGGGCAAATACCCTCTTTATTTTTCATCCTCCTACACTTGGAGTGGCAGATGTAACCTTAGTTAGATACCAGCAGCTTGTTTACCCCTGTAGTGAGGTGATGGGGGGCAAGTGGATGCCTGTGGTATACAGGCATCCTGTGTGAGGTGGAGGAGGGGGGGGGGGGTGAGTTGATGCCAATGGCTGCCATTCTACAAGTACTATGATTGTGTCTCTTCCAAACACATGGGCTTGAAGGGTCAGAGGGTTGGCAGGGCTCCCAATGATAGCATCGCTGTTCTACAGGTGTGTCCTACATGCCTTTGCGTCCCAGACACTCTATCAGGCTCTGTAAGGCTGTCACACCAGGCTGTCACACCAGGCTGTCACACCAGGCTATCCTGGCCCCTGTAATGTCACCTGTAAAAGAAGTTGCATTGTTCCACTCTGCCTACATGGGCTGTGATTGACTGCACAGATGTAGGGAATATGTTTTATGTTTCTGCCATTATCAAAATCAGGTCTCATTAAACTCTGTTATTTACGTTCATTCCCTCCTAGCTGCTGAGTCGTATAAAATCGCCATGGCGATGCAGAGATTGTTAATTGCCGTCTAAATAACAGCTGTGTGTCGGAGCAAGTGAAATTGTTGAGGGATGCACCAGTCACAATAAAACTGTCACACAGCATTTTATCATGGCTGTTCCTTGTTGGGTATATTTCCACACGTCCTAAATTCCATGAAACGAGTCGCAAGGCTAGAGCCAACAGTGCTAGAGCCAACAAGCAAGAGCCAACAAGGTGTAGACAGTCTCCTCTTCCTGCTGTCTAACAGTGTTTCTCAATTCAATTGCCAAATCATTGCCAAAGCAAGTGAACTAGATAATAAACAAGTGTCAATATCTCTGTCCTTTTGTCTTTCTCTTTCTCATTGAAATCTAATTCTCTCATTCCTTTTCCCTCTATCTGAGTAAAGTGTGATTATTTTCGAAATTGTCAGTATTTTACTGTATCTCTCCCCTAGTCTCTCTCATTTGGTCTCAGACTCTCTTCACATCTATCACTGTCTCATCCCCCCCAAAGAGATATTATTTCTGGTAAAATAAAACCCTTACTAATCTGGGTGAAATGTAACACCTGAACAACAGTGTTCAGTATCTAACCGGTAATTATGTGGTCACGTCCACTGCCTGCTGGGCTGGTTTAACGTTGACGTCCTCACTGATATGACGGTTACAGTGTGTGTTTGTGTCTGTGTGTATGAGTGTGTGTGTGTGTGTTACGTCCTGGGTGGGCAAGTCGGGTCTTGTCCTAATGGAATAATCTCCACGACGAGGCTTTCTTTTGTTCCTCGTCAAAGGTTCTTAGGTCGGAGAAATCCACCTCAGGTTTTACAGTGTGGAGTTAAACCTCTCAGACAAAACAGAACACAGACAGACAGCTCCTCCACCAGAGACCAATGGCCACGGTCCATTAAAACACAGAGAGGCCTGATGTGTTTGGAGCCATTGTGCTGTTCCTGTTCCTAGCCCATTGATGTTTCTGCTCTACAGATTAGACAGAGGAAGCAGAACAGCTGTGGGTGTATGAGTGTGAAGTGTGTGTGTGAGGGACTAAAAAGGAAAAAACGAAAAGAAAGTTTGTATGCGAGTCGTACACATGTCCGACTTTACACATCACATCACACACACAGTGATGGAGTGTTTGGGATGTGACCCTGGCGCAACATCCAGTGAGTGAGTCTGTATACAGTGAGTCTGTATACAGAAAGTTTAGGTCAGACAGACCAAGGCCAGCAGAGACAATACAACTGGACAAACATGGACCTATCCTTTTCACCTTTGACCCCTCTCACTGACCAGGGGGCAGGAGGACAAACAATGACAGACAGAGAAAAAGACAGCCTGGAATATACAAAGTCTGAGGTCATCTGCCATTGGCTTAAAGAACAGGAACCCAGACTTCTTCAAAGAAATTCAAAATACAGACAGTAATCCTACAAGAAACATGGTATAAAGGAGGCGGACCCACTGGTTGCCCTCTAGGTTACAGAGAGCTGGTAGTCCCATCCACCAAACTACCAGGTGGGTGGTATAAAGGAGGCGGACCCACTGGTTGCCCTCTAGGTTACAGAGAGCTGGTAGTCCCATCCACCACACTACCAGGTGGGTGGTATAAAGGAGGCGGACCCACTGGTTGCCCTCTAGGTTACAGAGAGCTGGTAGTCCCATCCACCACACTACCAGGTGGGTGGTATAAAGGAGGCGGACCCACTGGTTGCCCTCTAGGTTACAGAGAGCTGGTAGTCCCATCCACCACACTACCAGGTGGGTGGTATAAAGGAGGCGGACCCACTGGTTGCCCTCTAGGTTACAGAGAGCTGGTAGTCCCATCCACCAAACTACCAGATGTGATACAGGGAAGAGACTCAGGGGGTATGCTAATTTGGTATAGGGCACACGTAACCCACTCTATTCAATTAGTCAAAACAGGAACATTTTACATCTGGCTAGAAATGATTTCAACAGAGAAAAATGTCCTCATGTGTGCTACCTACTGTATCAAAAATTTGGTGAGGGCACTAGAACAGTCTGCAGCACCCGGCCTCACCGTACTAGAATCTGAAGTCAAATGTCTACTGTTTACTGATGATCTGGTGCTTCTGTCCCCAACCAAGGAGGGCCTACAGTAGCAGCACCTAGATCTTCTACACAGATTCACAGCCCTGACAGTAAATCTCAGGAAGACAAAAATAATGGTGTTCCAAAAAAAGGTCCAGTCGCCAGGACCACAAATACAAATTCCAGCTAGACACCATTGCCCTAGAGCACATAAAAAACTATACATACCTCAGCCTAAACATCAGCACCACAGGTAACTTCCTCAAAGCTGTGAACGATCTGAGAGACAAGGCAAGATGGGCCTTCTATGTCATCAAAAGGAACATAAAATTCAAAATATCAATTAGGATCAGGCAATTTCTTTTGTGTGGAATCAGTCATAGAGCCCATTGCCCTTTATTGCTGTGAGGTCTGGGGTCCGCTCACCAACCAACAATTCACTAAATGGGACAAGCACCAAATTGAGACTCTGCATGCAGAATTCAGCAAAAATATCCTCCATGTACAACGTAAGACTCCAAATAATGCATGCAGAGCAGAATTAGGCTGATTGATACCCGCTAATGATCAAAATCCAGAAAATATTCTACAACCACCTAAAAGGAAGCGATTCCCAAACCTTCCATAACAAAGCCATCACCCACAGAGAAATGAACCTGGGGAAGAGCCCCCTAAGCAAGCTGGTCCTGGTGCTCTGTTCACAAACACAAACACACCCCACAGAGCCCCAGGACAGCAGCACAATTAGACCCAATCAAATCATGAGAAAACAAAAAGAAAATTACTTGACACATTGGAAAGAATGTACAAAAAAAACCTGAGCAAACTAGAATGCTATTTGGCCCTACACAGAGAGTACAGAGTGGCAGAATTCCTGACCACTGTGACTGATTCAAAATTAAGGAAAGCTTTGACTCTGTACAGACACAGTGAGCATAGCCTTGCTATTGAGAAAGGCTGCCAAAGGAGACCAGGCTCTCAAGAGAAGACAGGCTATCTGCACACTGCCCACAAAATGAGGTGGAAACTGAGCTGCACTTCTGTCACACCCTGAACTGTTTCACCTTTGTGCTTGTCCCCCCCCCCTCTAGTTCTTCCTAGTCTTCCCAGTTCTGACCTTTCTGCCTGTCCTGTACCTGCCTGACTCTGATTTGGATTATGACTCTTTGCCTGCCTTGACCTACCTTTTGCTTGCCTCTTGTACTATAGTAAACTCCGAGACCCATACTGTCCACCTCCTGTCTCTGTGTCTTAGCCTGAGCTATGATAACTTCCTAACCTCCTGCCTAATGTATGACCATATTAGAGACACATTTCCCTCAGATTACACAAAGAATTTGAAAACAAATCCAATTTTGATATACTCCTATATCTATTGGGTGAAATACCACAGTGTGCCATCACAGAAGCAAGATTTGTGACCTGTTGCTACAAGAAAAGGGCAACCAGTGAAGAACACCATTTTAAATATAACCTACGTTTATTTTCCCTTTTGTACTTTAACTATTAGCACATCGTTACAACACTGTATATAGACTTAATATGACATTTGAAATGTTTTTATTATTTTTGAACTTTTGGGAGTGTAATGTTTACTGTTCATTTTTTATTGTTTATTTCACTTTTGGTGATTTATTTCACTTGCTTTGGCAATGTATACCTATGTTTCCCATGCCTATAAAGCCCCTTAAATTGAAAAAATACAGAGACACGCAGAGAAAGAGAGAGAGAGAGAGAGATGTAAACATATGTTTGCCAATAAAGCCCTTTGAATTTAATTTAATTCAGAGAGAGAGAGAGAGAGAGAGAGAGAGAGAGAGAGAGAGAGAGAGAGAGAGAGAGAGAGAGAGAGAGAGAGAGAGAGAGAGAGAGAGAGAGAGAGAGAGAGAGAGAGAGAGAGAGAGAGAGAGAGAGAGAGAGAGATGGAGGAGGGGTAAAAGAGAGAGGGTTGGGAGAAATTTGAATTGAAGGTAAGAAATAAATCAGTGTTTATTTAGTCATCAACCAATTAGCATTCAGGGCTTGAACCATCCAGTTTATAATTAGGTTCATTGGAGCAGTTGTTGAAAAAGTGATGCAAAAAGCATGAACACATCAAGACATTTGAACAAGTGTATCGAGGTTAAAACGTTAATTAATGTGCACACCAACACATGAGTCTGGTGTGTGTATTGATGGAGATCTATCAATTCAGGGCCATATGGTGTTGTTTTTAGACAACGTTTTATAAAATAAGTTTGAGGAAGTAAAAGGAAGAGAGTAAAAGGAAGAAATATTTAAGAGGAAAACTAAAAAGAAAGTGTGTGTAGTGAGGTGTAACTATGTGAAAGGCTTTATTGTTGTGGCTGGCTGACCAGCTGCCCAGACTTCATCATGGCTGCCTGAGCTACTGGAGCACATGGGAATCACATGGAGGATATCTGGATAATCCATGTCTTGCTTGTTCCTGAATTAGTGTGTGTGTGTCATGATGGCATGCTGGAGAGTTGTGTTCAGGGGGAGGGAAGAGGCCTGACATGGGATTAACATGTCAACACGTACAGTCTGACACATTGGGGTGGCAGGTAGCCTAGTGGTTAGAGCGTTGGGCCAGTAACCGAAAGGGTGCTGGATCGAATCCCTGAGCTGACAAGGTACAATCTGTCGTTCTGCTCCTGAACAAGCGGCAGAACGTTCCCCGGTAGGAGGAAGGGTAAAAATACCTAATGTTGGTGTGTGTGTGTTAGTACTGGCAGGTAGTGTCCCTGCTCCATGCTTGTGACTGATATGCTCCCGGCAGAGGCCACATAGCCCTGGTGTGTTTGACATCATTACAGACACTCTGTCTGAGTGTCAGGTTTCTGTCAGCCGCAGGGTGACCTGTCTGCTTTTCTGGGAGAGGGGGGCGGCAGGGCCCAGCCTGGACTGAGGGCCAGGGTAGGAGGACAGGGGAACACGGAGACTGAGGTGTTACAAGCTGTGAATTATGTAAGGCTAGTGGGGACCACACAAACCTAACCACAGGGATGTGAGACTCAGACAGACGTCCTGGGGAGAGGATGTCATCGTGCAGGTGGAAGCAGGGGGTATAAGATGGTGGTGGGGTAATATCCTTTGACCCCCTGCTCCTCTACATCTTTATTTCATGGCTGACAGAGCGCATGCCAACGTGGCGTATGGAATTCTGCCTCTCTGCTGTGATTTATGAGCTTCAGCTGTTTCAAGCCAGCTGGCCCTCAGATGGGCCTCGGACTGAAGGGGGGAGAGAGAGAAGTAAGGAGAGAGGGACAGAGGGAAAAAGAGGGAGGGATAGAGAGAAATATAGATAGAGAAGGAGTGAGAGGGAAGAGAGATACACTCTTAGAAAAAAGGGTTCCAAAAGGGTTCTTCAGCTGTCCCCATAGGATAACCCTTTTTGGATCCAGGTAGAATCCTTTTTGGTTCTAGGTAGAACCCCTTTGGTTCCATGTAGAACCATCTGTGGAAAGGGTTCTGCATAGAACCCAAAAGGGTTTTACCTTGACCCAATAATGGTTCTTCAAAGGGTTATCCTATTGGGGACAGCTGAAGAACCTTTTTAGGTTCTAGATAGCACCTTTATTTCTAAACATGTACGGAGAGGGAAAGTGAGAGAGAGCTAGAGAGAGAGTGAGAGAGAGAGAGGGAGAAAGAGAGGGTAAGGAGAGATGGAGAAAGAGAGGATAAGGAGTGATGGAGAAAGAGAGGATAAGGAGAGATGGATGGATGGATGGATGGATGGATGGATGGATGGATGGAGGGAGGGAGGGAGGGAGGGAGGGAGGGAGGGAGGGAGGGAGGGAGGGAGGGAGGGAGGGAGGGAGGGAGGAGGGAGGGAGGGAGGGAGGGAGGGAGAGAGAGAGAGGAGAGAGAGAGAGAGAGAGAGAGAGAGAGAGAGAGAGAGAGAGAGAGAGAGAGAGAGAGAGAGAGAGAGAGAGAGAGAGAGAGAGAGAGAGAGAGAGAGAGAGAGAGAGAGAGAGAGAGAGAGAGAGAGAGAGAGAGGGAGGGAGGGAGGGAGGGAGGGAGGGAGGGAGGGGGAGATAGAGAGAGAGAGAGAAGATAAGGAGAGATGGATGAAGAGAGAAAGAGATGGAGAGAAATGGAAAGGGAGAGAAAAGGAAATAAATAGAGAAACACGAGATGAGGAGAGGAGTGAAAAAGGAGCGGTAGAGAGAGAGGGACAGAGGAGGGAGAGAAAAATAACGTCTTGTTAAGAAAGTCATCTGAATTCAGTTCCCATACTCTTCATTGATCCAAGTGTTGAGAAGGAAACCAAAATGTTTGGCTTGTTTTAGCCTATTAGCTGAGGGAGAGAGCCCATTGTGGGAGCGCTATTGAGCGGCCCTCAGCTCAAAGTGCTTATTGTCGGGCCGCTCGGCAGCTCAAGAATCAATGGCAGGCTTGGGATCAGATTAGCCAGGCAATCGATGCTGTGCAGTAATATATTAACAGGGTAATTATAGACACTCACAGGGAGGTAAGGATGGAGGGAGGGGGAATACTAATTGTAATTCTATGCTATATAGAAGTTACACTGCAAGTTACAGTACTTTTGAATTTCCATTTATTATGGATCCCCATTTGCTGCTGCCAAGGCAGCAGCTATTCTTCCTGAGATCCAGCAAAAGTAAGGCAGTTTATATAATTTTAAAAAGATGACAATACATTCACAGACTATGTGCCCTCAGGCCCCTTCTCCACCACTACCACATACACTACCGTTCAAAAGTTTGGGGCCACTTAGAAATGTCCCTGTTTTCCATGAAAACATACATGAAATGAGTTGCAAAAGGGATGCACCAGTCAAGGAAATATAGTGAAGATGTTGACAAGGTTATAAATAATTATTTTTAATTTAAATAATAATTGTGTCCTTCCAACTTTGCGTCATTCTTTTCATCAAAGAATCCTCCATTTGCAGCAATTACAGCCTTGCAGACCTTTTGCATTCTAGTTGTCAATTTGTTGAGGTAATCTGAAGAGATTTCACCCCACGCTTCCTGAAGCACCTCCCACAAATTGGATTGGCTTGATGGTCACTTCTTACATACCATACGGTCAAGCTGCTCCCACAACAGCTCAATAGGGTTGAGATCCGGGGACTGTGCTGGCCACTCCATTATAGACAGAATACCAGCTGACTGCTTCTTCCCTAAATAATTCTTGCATAGTTTGGAGCTGTGCTTTGGGTCATTGTCCTGTTGTAGGAGGAAATTGGCTCCAAGTAAGCGGCGTCCACAGGGTATGGCATGGCGTTGCAAAATGGAGCGATAGCCTTCCTTCTTCAAGATCCCTTTTACCCTGAACAAATCTCCCATTTTACTACCACCAAAGCACCCCCAGACCATCTTCTTGACAGATGTCGTCAAGCACTCCTCCAGCATCTTTTAATTTGGTCTGTCTCACAAATGTTCTTCTTTGTGATCCGAACAACTCAAACTTAGATTTGTCTGTCCATAACACTTTTTTACAATCTTCCTCTGTCCAGTGTCTGTGTTATTTTGCCCATCTTAATCTTTTATTTTTATTGGCCAGTCTGAGATATGGCTTTTTCTTTGCAACTCTGCCTAGAAGGCCATCATCCCGGAGTCGCCTCTTCACTGTTGACGTTGAGACTGGTGTTTTGCGGGTACTATTTAATGAAGCTGCCAGTTGAGGACTTGTGAGGCGTCTGTTTCTCAAACTAGACATTCTAATGTACTTGTCCTCTTGCTCAGTCGTGCACCGGGGCCTCCCACTCCTCTTTCTATTCTGGTTAGGGCCAGTTTGCTCTGTACTGTGAAGGGAGTGGTACAGAGCAATTTCTTGCATGGAATAACCTTAATTTCTCAGAACAAGAATAGGCCAACGAGTTTCAGAAGAAAGTTCTTTGTTTCTGGCCATTTTGAGCCTGTAATCGAACACACAAATGCTGATGCTCCAGATACTCAACTATTCTAAAGAAGGACAGTTTTATTGCTTCTTTAATGAACACAACAGTTTTCAGCTGTGCTAACATAATTGCAAAATGGTTTTCTATTAGCCTTTTAAAATGATAAACTTGGATGAGCTAACGCAACGTGCCATTGGAACACAGGCGTGATGCTTGCTGATAATGGGCCTCTGTACGGCTATGTGGATATTCCATTAAAAATCTGCCGTTTCCAGCTACAATAGTCATTTACAACATTAACAATGTCTACACTGTATTTCTGATCAATTTGATGTTATTTTAATGAACTAAAAAATTTGCTTTTCTTTAAAAACAAGGACATTTCTAAGGGACCCCAAACTTTTGAACGGTAGTGCATATACGGTACAAAATCCACGTGTGTGTATTGTGCATATGCTATCGTGTGTGTATTGTGCATATGCTATCGTGTGTGTATTGTGCATATGCTATCGTGTGTGTATTGTGCATATGCTATCGTGTGTGTATTGTGCATATGCTATCGTGTGTGTATTGTGCATATGCTATCGTGTGTGTGTGTGTGTATGCATGTGTCTGTGCCTATGTTTGTGTTGTTTTACAGTCCCCCGCTGTTCCATAAGGTGTTTTTATTTATCTGTTTTTAAATCTAATTTTACTGCTGCATCAGTTACTTGATGTGGAATAGAGTTCCATGTAGTCATGGCTCTATGTAGTACTGTGCACCTTCCATTGTCTGTTCTGGACTTGGGGACTTCACAGAGACCTCTTGTCTTGTGGGGTATGCATGGGTGTCTGAGCTGTGCGCCAGTAGTTCAAACAGACAGCTCAGTACATTCAACATGTCAATACCTCTCATAAATACAAGCAGTGATGAAGTCAATCTCTCCTCCACTTTGCGTCAGGAGAGATTGACATGCATATTATTAATATTAGCTCTCTGTGTACATCCAAAGGCTAGCCGTGCTGCCCTGTTCTGAACCAATTGCAATTTTCCTAAGTCCTTTTATGTGGCAGTTGACCACATGACTGAACAGTAGTCCAGGTGCGACAAAACTAGGGCCTGCAGGACCTGCCTTGTTGACAATGCTGTCAAGAAGGTAGAGGAGCACCTTATCATGGACAGACTTCTCCCCATCTTAGCTACTGTTGTATCAATATGTTTTGACCATGACACTTTACAATCCAGGGTAACTTCAAGCAGTTTAGTCACCTCAACTTGCTGAATTTCCACATGATTTATTACAAGGGATGGGAAAGACAGAGAGACGGAGAGAGACACAGACACAGACTGAGGGAAAGAGGAAGGGAAAGACAGAGAGACGGAGAGAGACACAGACACAGACTGAGGGAAAGAGGATGGGAAAGACAGAGAGACGGAGAGAGACACAGACACAGACTGAGGGAAAGAGGAAGGGAAAGACAGAGAGACGGAGAGAGACACAGACACAGACTGAGGGAAAGAGGAAGGGAAAGACGGAGAGAGACACAGACACAGACTGAGGGAAAGAGGAAGGGAAAGACAGAGAGACGGAGAGAGACACAGACACAGACTGAGGGAAAGAGGAAGGGAAAGACAGAGAGACGGAGAGAGACACAGACACAGACTGAGGGAAAGAGGAAGGGAAAGACAGAGAGACGGAGAGAGACACAGACACAAACTGAGGGAAAGAGGAAGGGAAAGACAGAGAGACGGAGAGAGACACAGACACAGACTGAGGGAAAGAGGAAGGGAAAGACAGAGAGATGGAGAGAGACACAGACTGAGGGAAAGAGGAAGGGAAAGAAAAAGGAGGTTGAAACAACATTATTTGAGGACAGATAAATTAATCATCGAGAGAGAAGCAAATACACATTGAGAGATTTGGCCATAGACCATAAATATTTAGTAAATATTGACTGAACGCGTCCTCTGCCTCTGCATTGTCTTGGAGAGAGAGAGAGAGAGATAAAGAGTAGAAAGAGAAGAAAAGAGAAGGAGAGCTGTAGCTGAGAAAGCATATGTGGTCACATACACACACACACACACACACACACACACACACAAGTACACACCCTCTTCCCCCAACCCTACCCTACCCTACCCAAGCCCGGCCCACCCAGCCCACCCCCTGTTGAGGAGGTGTTAATCACATCACTAATGATAACACTTCACACTCTTGTCATAAAGACGTATGCAGCAGTCAGGCTTTACATCTTAAATCTCTCCCCAGCAATTACTCAATGTTCATCCACACTGCTGTGTGTGTGTGTGTGTGTGTGTGTGTGTGTGTGTGTGTGTGTGTGTGTGCGTGCGCGTGCGTGTGTGTGTGCGTGCATGCGTGTGTGTGTGCGTGTGCGTGTGTGTGTGTAGCCTAGTATGTGTAGCTTGTAGTATACACAAACTGTATGGAGACGATTACGAGAGAAATACATTTCCATCTGAAAATTACATTTCACTGTATCAGCATGGGGTTTAGTCGCACTTCAGTTGGTTTTCAAGCTCTTGCCAACAACAACAGATTTAAGATTAATTTCAGCTTGTGTCATTTCAATCTCACAAAGTGATAGTTACTTACCCTCCAAGGGAAGAGAGACAGAACGAAGGGAAGAGAGTGAGAGAGAATGAGTACAGAACAAATCAAAATGGGCACAGTATATTTGCTGGGAGTTCATCTTGTCAATTTTCTCCCTTCAATGGAGTGGGAGTCAGCAGGAGAAGCTGAATGATCTCTGAGAGGTTTTGTGAAGCAAAGCATTCTCTAACACTGTCATGTTTAAGATGGTCCAACTCGTCCGACTACTGTTAACTGGTTAAAGGCTCCCAGATCCTTTGAAGGCCCTGGGTCTTTTGTCCGTGGGTGGGGATGGGCTTAGCGGAGCAGGGAGGGCTTTGTATTCTCTCTGAGGCTTTGTGCCTTTGGCCGCCATATGGGAGAGAGAAAACAGCCATGTAAGTACTTAAGCAAAGTTTATATTTGCCAAGGAATTTTCGCGGCTTTGCTTTACTTTAGTGGAAAAAACAATAACGAGAGGCTGAGGAAGCGATGCTAGCTAACATTATAAGCACTTATGCAAAGTTCATATTAGCAATGGAAATTTCAACCTTGGCAGGAAATACCATCCACCCTCCAAGAGGCTGTATATAATACACCGTTGGTTTAGAAATCTGCCCTTTTTCTTATTTTCTTCGAGTGTCTTAGAAAAAGCGGCTGTTTGACATTTGGAAATGAGTGCAATAGACGGACTTATCAATGCGAATAAAAGTATTGAGATATGTAGTAGACGTGATTGCATCAGAGCGGACACACTAAGTGCTGTGATGAGTTGGGTAAAGTTTTGCTCTCTGATTTCAGGTGCTATTTCTGCCCTCCTTCCTGACTCTGAGATTGTTGGTGGGCTTTGATTTGTGACTGGCATCTCTCTTACCCAGACTGATAAACACATCAACGATGATCCCATGAAGGGCTTGAAAAACAAACCAACAGCTGAAGTGTGCTGTAAATAAGTACAGCATCCCAATAGAGTAAAGACATTTCATTTTTCATGTCAGATAACAATTCATAACAATTCATCTTTCTGAAATGTGTACTTTAACTAAACATCATGGCCAAAATGTAGCTTACTGTACAATGACATTAATGACAAACCACCAATTACCAAACCTTAGGTAGTTAGACTGAAACTCTGTAACTTTTGGTTGCTGTAAAATGTAGTTTGTTGGTACATAACAGTTCCCAACTATAGCTAGCAGTCTGGACTCGCATGAACAGCTAAACATTAGCACAAATGCACCCTGGGAGATCAGCCAAGGTATGATTAGCCCAGTGCAGTGTGGGAGATCACGCAGGGTATGCTGCCCTACAAATTCCAACTTCAATACTCAATTCTTTAAGGGGTAATTGAATGCATATGACAAGTGGTTACTGCCCTAAAATAGATTGCTGTGTTTCAGTGTCTCAGGGGAGAACACAATTAGGGGAGAGTCAATGTTAGTTTGAAAGTCCTAGACCTTTGGAAGAAATTACCCACCATCTGAAAACCATGAAGAAAATCATACATCTACCCGTTTCAATCAAATCAAGGCATCAAGGTTATACTATCAACAAATCAAATATATAACAGTCTTCACTGTACTATATGTGTCTTGGTTGTTTAAAACATCACCACAGAGACAGACATATTCCCAACCCTGCAATATGATGTCCTATATAATGTCCTATTCACTATCGCTTTATTCACTTCCACAGTAGTGGAGTTATTGAAGCTCTTCAAACAAATGCTTGTTGTCTGTGTACTGAACCATCTGTCTGGCACCAGAGCAGAGAAAAGAGATGAATTGGAAGAGAGAGAAATAAAGAGAGAGAGACATAAAGAGAAAGAGAGAGATGATGATAAAGAGAGAGAGAGATCGAGCAAGAGAGAGAGAGAGAGATCAAGAGAGAGATAGAGAGAGACACATCCATGGCCACCCTCCCTGCCAGCTACATCTATTCATGCAGCTTAACCAGCCGTGAGATAGGCCTGGAATACCAAGTATTCCTCTCCTCCTCTCCCCCTATCCACCCTTCTCTGCATCTCTTCCCTGAGTAAACCCAAGGGTCTCATCCCCCCCCCCCTCCCACTCAGACAGGTTGGTTTCCAGGGCGATGCTGTAGGAGGTCAGAGGGCCTGTGGGAGTGGTGAGGAGGGATACAAAGGGATGGGCAATGGGTCCATCTGGACGAGTGACCTGACATAATTAGATATCAATCCTCCTCCAAGGGAAGGGGAGGAGGGAGGGCTGAGAGATAATGGGGGAGAAGGGGATAGAAAGAGAGAGAGTGTAATCGAAGGGGGCCTGATAGATATGGGAGAAAGGGAGAGAGGGAGAGGAGTGGGAAGAGAGGAAGAGAGAGAGAGCGAGATGGAGAAAGAAGGGGGTGGGGGAAAAGGAGAAAGAGAGTCAGTTTTAAATGCTAAGCAATTAGCAAAGCATGTATTTGTGTGTGTGTGTGTGTGTGTGTGTGTGTGTGTGTGTGTGTGTGTGTGTGTGTGTGTGTGTGTGTGTGTGTGTGTGTGCGTGCGTGCGTGCGCATGTGTGTGTGTCGGACGGATTCATCTGTCCGCCTGTCTCATATTGACATTTATTGGCCAGGAGATGATTGGAGAGGAGGATGAGGATGAGGAAGAGAGGGAAGAAGAAGAGAAGACAGATGCATTGGCATGTTGGCTCTGTGCCAGCCTGGCACACAGGTGTCCATCAACACATTTTAAAATACAGGTGTCTTTCCGTCAACACCTGGGTCTCCTCTTTAACTCTGGTTACATGATATATGCATAATAAGCAACACGGACGCCTGACTGATATTGGCTTGCAATCATAATTATCTCTGTCAAAATACTGTACCTCCTCCCACTTCTCTTAAGCTCACTGGTGGTGGTGGAATGATGTTTTGAGTGAAGACATTTTAAGTGCTGATGGTCTCATTCAGTCAATATATGATACCATGGAGACTGGCCTCATTTCCCTCAGTTTGATGAGCTGATTTAAGCTATGTCATCCAATTTGGTGACCTGTGAGCCGAGGCCATGTGTGTGTTGTGGTTATGAGAGGGACAACAGGTTGTCTCTATGGGGGATTCAACTATTCATTCACTCTGTCTGGACATTGATGGAGTCGTGCTGCTTTGTTGCTAGTTCCAAACTAAGAGACAGTGATAGTCTACTGAAGGTGATGTGTAAGATATATTTAGTGTTGTATATATCTATAGGCGGGGGAAGGGGTGTAAGTGTAGCATAGATGGTTGGGAGCCATGCCTGTGTGACACAGGAAGTTGGTGCCAGTTTAATTAGGGAGGATGGAGCGGAATTAGTGGAATGGTATCAAATACATATGGGGCGGCAGGTAGCCTAGTGGTTAGAGCGTTGGGCCAGTAATTGAAAGTTTGCTAGATCAAATCCCCGAGCGGACAAGGTCAAAATCTGTCGTTCGGCCACCGAACTGTTCTTAGGCTGTCATTGTAAATAAGCATTTGTTCTTAACTGACTTGCCTAGTTAAATAAATACAAACTGTGTGTGATGAGTAACCTTGCATTTGCACCCAGAGCTAATACAAAGGCTTTAGCTCAGCCGGTTAACATAGTCTTGTGGCACAGCATACCTGGGTTCGGACATGTTAGCGCACAAACATACAATACGCACTTCTCTTGCATACATTTATAGAGAGGCAGAGGAGAGAAAATGAAGGGAATGTAACCGGCAAGAGGAGAGAAAAGTGTTTTTGTGTTGGTTTGTTGGAGGCTTGTTTTAAGTGAAATAAGGTGTAATTATCAGGAGGAAAAGAGCCAGAGGCGCCTGTGGAACAATGCAGGGCTCTATGCAGGGAGGTAGTGTGAGTTAAGCACTCTCAGCTGTGCTCACACTGTCAGCATGTTTACCCCGCATTCACACTCTCTCTCTCTCACTCGCTCTCCCTCCCTCCCACTCTCTATCAGTCTCCTCTCTCTCTCTCTCTCTCTCTCTCTCTCTCTCTCTCTCTCTCCCTCGCTCTCCCTCCCTCCCACTCTCTATCAGTCCCCTCTCTCTCTCTCTCTCTCTCTCTCTCTCTCTCTCTCTCTCTCTCTCTCTCTCTCTCTCTCTCTCTCTCTCTCTCTCTCTCTCTCTCTCTCTCTCTCTCTCTCTCAATTCAATTCAATTCAAGGGCTTTATTGGCATGGGAAACATATGTTAACATTGTCAAAGCAAGTGAAGTAGATAATATGCAAACGTGAAATAAACAATAAAACTCTCTCTCGCCCACTCTCTATCAGTCCCCCAACTCTCTCTCTCCCTACCACTCTCTATCAGTCCCCCAACTCTCTCTCTCCCTACCACTCTCTATCAGTCCCCCAACTCTCTCTCTCTCCCTCCCTCCATCAGTCCCCTTCGCTCTCTCTCTCCCTACCACTCTCTATCAGTCCCCCAACTCTCTCTCTCTCCCTCCCTCCATCAGTCCCCCCTCGCTCTCTCTCTCCCTACCACTCTCTATCAGCCCCCTCCTTTCTCTCTCTCTCTCCCTACCACTCTCTATCAGTCCCCCAACTCTCTCTCTCTCCCTCCCTCCCTCCATCAGTCTCCCCTCGCTCTCTCTCTCCCTACCACTCTCTATCAGTCCCCCAACTCTCTCTCTCCCTACCACTCTCTATCAGTCCCCCAACTCTCTCTCTCCCTACCACTCTCTATCAGTCCCCCAACTCTCTCTCTCTCCCTCCCTCCATCAGTCCCCTTCGCTCTCTCTCTCCCTACCACTCTCTATCAGTCCCCCAACTCTCTCTCTCCCTCCCTCCATCAGTCCCCCCTCGCTCTCTCTCTCCCTACCACTCTCTATCAGCCCCCTCCTTTCTCTCTCTCTCTCCCTACCACTCTCTATCAGTCCCCCAACTCTCTCTCTCTCCCTCCCTCCCTCCATCAGTCTCCCCTCGCTCTCTCTCTCCCTACCACTCTCTATCAGTCCCACAAATCTCTCTCTCTCCCTCCCTCCATCAGTCCCCCTCGCTCTCTCTCTCCCTACCACTCTCTATCAGACCCCCTCCTTTCTCTCTCTCTCTATCTCTCTCTCTCTCTCTCCCCCTCACACTCTCTATCAGCCCCCCCCCCTCTCTCTCTCCATCCCACTCTCTATCAATCCCCCCTTTCTCTCGGTATGCGATGTGTGGGAGCAGGAGTGTGCATATTTACTTTAGAGATAGGTGTTAAATTTCACCTTTACTTGTTAGTAAACACAAGCCATGTACTTATCAGAGACTTTATTACCGGCTGACATAATACAACTGTCTTCTTTAAGAGAGGGAAGAGGTGATGGGCTGTGAGAAGAGATGTATTTAGGATGTGTTTGCTAAGATTAAACACGAAGGTGCGAATCAGACATACCTGAGTGGTCATCTTACTCACTGTGCCGAGGAGAGGTAGGAGAAACTATGATGCCACACGTACGCACACACACACGTACTCACACACACGTACGCACACACACACGTACTCACACACACGTACTCACATACACACATACGCTTTTTAAAATATTGTAAAAGAAGATCCAAACTGGTGACTTAGTCTAGAGCATCTGAGCTGGTTGAACAACACATGCAAGCACTTCCAGCTGCAGACATTTGATGCATTTACATGCAAATGATTTCACATTTGACCCAAACTTGTGACCGAACGTTATGTGGGGAATAGTTCCAGTGGGGAATCATTTGAGCTGAGTGGGAGCAGAGGCTACTAAGTGAATCATTATTTCAGTAATTAATCACAGCAGAAGAGGTCTGTGGGGCTCTGTAAGGTGTTGAACCATCACAGCTGGAACCGCTACTCCCAACTAACTCATGAAGCTTAATGAACTAGGCTTTAGCCACGTACAGCAGGCCGCACAGAGCTTCAAGTCAAAGGAGCTACAAAAACAAAAGGTTTCACAAGGTTTCCAGTTAAACAAACCAAAGTTGAAACCCAAGTTTCATTTTTTTTCTACAGGAATCCAATTTGAAAACTACTGAGGTCAAACAATTGTCTTTACTGGTTGTGGTCCACTTAGTTCTACCCTCGGCCCTGAGTTATTTTAACGAGACATAATTTACCTGACGTGATTTGACACAGTACATGGTATCTCTCTCTGTTTTTGAAGGAGACTAGCGGTGTGTGGAGGAGGGAGTGGAGCGGGGGATGGATGATGATATCGTTAGCAGGGTAATTATTAGGTCATACAGTCTTTATGAGGGATATCAGAGCCCAGGCACGATCCCCTTCACACAACTGGGTCTGATCCAAATACATTAATTAGCCGAAAGTGTTGAATTTAAGAAAAATGTATAAAAGGTTAAGCCTATCTGCTATCCTACTGGACTAATTATTAGTGTTGTAAATAATATTTTTAATCACTTGTTGTTGGTCATTAATGAGGAGACCACTGTCAAGGAAAAATAACCGATGGTGTGATTTTAGACTAAGTCCTCGAAACAATAGGATAATTAAGGTATAATAAATAATAAAAGGTAAAAAATAAAGTATTTATGCTGCAAATGAAAGAAATGAACATAAAACTCTCACTTGTCACGTTGGATATTTTAATAGCCTGTAATTGTCCACGCCACATCTAAGACTAATGAAGACATAACCATGGGTAGTAGGGGTGCACGTGTGTGCACGTGCGTACATGTGTTTGTGTGTGTCTCACAGTATGTGCCTTATCATCCAGTCCCTCCACCCAGTTAGTTATTGTAGCTGCTAACTGCACCATATAACAGAGCTGAGTATATCCCAGCACCTTTAAAAGGCTGTTAGACATGACCAACGTGCATAACTGGTGTTCAATACTCATTTCAATCTCACCAAAGACATTGTACAGCCAAAAACACTCGCTATGTGAACACAGACATAGCCACATACACACACACACACACAAAAATAAGGTACATTAAAGATAGGATCATGTGGCGTCAGAGGATAGAGGAAGCTTACAGCAGTGAGTGACATCTCTCATCTCCACAGAGCCAGCAGACACAAGCCTGGGTTATAGGGATTAGGACAAAACAAAACAGTTTATTCAACCCATCACACACATCCTAAAGGCTACAGACTGTGTGTGTATGTGTGTTTGTGTGTGTGTGTGTGTGTGTGTGTGTGTGTGTGTGTGTATGTGTGTGTGTGCTTGAATGCGTGTGTGTGTTCACCCTTTTTATCTGTCAATCTGGTCTTTTAGGCAAAAACAATCCCATGCAGTAATACAATGATGAATGTAACACAGCAGAAGACCATCCGAAACGGCTTTCTGGTGCACTAGATTGCAGAATAACCGTCACATGGTGAGGCTGATGTGACACATGACAGCAGAAACATCCAGCCCCTTGCAGTGCCAGAGGGGAGAGAGTGCTAGATGCATGTCTGTCTCTTAGATACATCCAGTCCCCTGCAGTACCAGAAGGGAGAGAGTGCTAGATGCATGTCTGTCTCTTAGATACATCCAGTCCCCTTACAGTACCAGAGGGGAGAGAGTGCTAGATGCATGTCTGCTAGATGCATGTCTGTCTCTTAGATACATCCAGTCCCCTGCAGTACCAGAAGGGAGAGAGTGCTAGATGCATGTCTGTCTCTTAGATACATCCAGTCCCCTGCAGTACCAGAAGGGAGAGAGTGATAGATGCATGTCTGTCTCTTAGATACATCCAGTCCCCTGCAGTACCAGAGGGGAGAGAGTGCTAGATGCATGTCTGTCTCTTAGAAACATCCAGTCCCCTGCAGTACCAGAGGGGAGAGAGTGCTAGATGCATGTCTGTCTCTTAGAAACATCCAGTCCCCTGCAGTACCAGAGGGGAGAGAGTGCTAGATGCATGTCTGTCTCTTAGAAACATCCAGTCCCCTGCAGTACCAGAGGGGAGAGAGTGCTAGATGCATGTCTGTCTCTTAGAAACATCCAGTCCCCTGCAGTACCAGAGGGGAGAGAGTGCTAGATGCATCTCTGTCTCTTAGAAACATCCAGTCCCCTGCAGTACCAGAGGGGAGAGAGTGCTAGATGCATGTCTGTCTCTTAGATACATCTAGTCCCCTGCAGTACCAGAGGGGAGAGAGTGCTAGATGCATCTCTGTCTCTTAGATACATCCAGTCCCCTGCAGTACCAGAGGGGAGAGAGTGCTTGATGCATGTCTGTCCCTTAGATACATCCAGTCCCCTGCAGTACCAGAGGGGAGAGAGTGCTTGATGCATGTCTGTCTCTTAGATACATCCAGTCCCCTGCAGTACCAGAGGGGAGAGAGTGCTAGATGCATGTCTGTCTCTTAGATACATCCAGTCCCCTGCAGTACCAGAGGGGAGAGAGTGCTTGATGCATGTCTGTCTCTTAGATACATCCAGTCCCCTGCAGTACCAGAGGGGAGAGAGTGCTAGATGCATGTCTGTCTCTTAGATACATCCAGTACCCTGCAGTACCAGAGGGGAGAGAGTGCTTGATGAATGTCTGTCTCTTAGATACATCCAGTCCCCTGCAGTACCAGAGGGGAGAGAGTGCTTTATGCATGTCTGTCTCTTAGATACATCCAGTCCCCTGCAGTACCAGAGGGGAGAGAGTGCTAGATGCATGGCTGTCTCTTAGATACATCCAGTCCCCTGCAGTACCAGAGGGGAGAGAGTGCTAGATGCATGGCTGTCGCTTAGATACATCCAGTCCCCTGCAGTACCAGAGGGGAGAGAGTGCTAGATGCATCTCTGTCTCTTAGATACATCCAGCCCCTTGCAGTGCCAGAGGGGAGACAGTGCTTGATGCATGTCTGTCCTGTCTCTTAGAAACATCCAGCCCCCTGCAGTACCAGAGGGGAGAGAGTGCTTGATGCATGTCTGTCCTGTCTCTTAGAAACATCCAGTCCCCTGCAGTACCAGAGGGGAGAGAGTGCTTGATGCGTGTCTGTCTCTTAGATACATCCAGTCCCCTACAGTACCAGAGGGGAGAGAGTGCTAGATGCATGTCTGTCTCTTAGATACATCCAGTCCCCTGCAGTACCAGAGGGGAGAGAGTGCTAGATGCATGTCTGTCTCTTAGATACATCCAGTCCCCTGCAGTACCAGAGGGGAGAGAGTGCTTGATGCATGTCTGTCTCTTAGATACATCCAGTCCCCTGCAGTACCAGAGGGGAGAGAGTGCTAGATGCATGTCTGTCTCTTAGATACATCCAGTACCCTGCAGTACCAGAGGGGAGAGAGTGCTTGATGCATGTCTGTCTCTTAGATACATCCAGTCCCCTGCAGTACCAGAGGGGAGAGAGTGCTTTATGCATGTCTGTCTCTTAGATACATCCAGTCCCCTGCAGTACCAGAGGGGAGAGAGTGCTAGATGCATGGCTGTCTCTTAGATACATCCAGTCCCCTGCAGTACCAGAGGGGAGAGAGTGCTTGATGCATGGCTGTCTCTTAGATACATCCAGTCCCCTGCAGTACCAGAGGGGAGAGAGTGCTAGATGCATCTCTGTCTCTTAGATACATCCAGCCCCTTGCAGTGCAAGAGGGGAGACAGTGCTTGATGCATGTCTGTCCTGTCTCTTAGAAACATCCAGCCCCCTGCAGTACCAGAGGGGAGAGAGTGCTTGATGCATGTCTGTCTCTTAGATACATCCAGCCCCTTGCAGTGCCAGAGGGGAGACAGTGCTTGATGCATGTCTGTCCTGTCTCTTAGATACATCCAGTCCCCTTACAGTACCAGAGGGGAGACAGTGCTTGATGCATGTCTGTCTCTTAGATACATCCAGTCCCCTGCAGTACCAGAGGGGAGAGAGTGCTTGATGCATGTCTGTCTCTTAGATACATCCAGTCCCTTGCAGTACCAGAGGGGAGACAGTGCTTGATGCATGTCTGTCTCTTAGATACATCCAGTCCCCTGCAGTACCAGAGGGGAGAGAGTGCTTGATGCATGTCTGTCTCTTAGATACATCCAGTCCCCTGCAGTACCAGAGGGGAGAGAGTGCTTGATGCATGTCTGTCTCTTAGATACATCCAGTCCCCTGCAGTACCAGAGGGGAGAGAGTGCTTGATGCATGTCTGTCCTGTCTCTTTGATACATCCAGTCCCCTGCAGTACCAGAGGGGAGAGAGTGCTTGATGCATGTCTGTCCTGTCTCTTAGAAACATCCAGTCCCCTGCAGTACCAGAGGGGAGAGAGTGCTTGATGCGGTGTCTGTCTCTTAGATACATCCAGTCCCCTACAGTACCAGAGGGGAGAGAGTGCTAGATGCATGTCTGTCTCTTAGATACATCCAGTCCCCTGCAGTACCAGAGGGGAGAGAGTGCTAGATGCATGTCTGTCTCTTAGATACATCCAGTCCCCTGCAGTACCAGAGGGGAGAGAGTGCTTGATGCATGTCTGTCTCTTAGATACATCCAGTCCCCTGCAGTACCAGAGGGGAGAGAGTGCTAGATGCATGTCTGTCTCTTAGATACATCCAGTACCCTGCAGTACCAGAGGGGAGAGAGTGCTTGATGCATGTCTGTCTCTTAGATACATCCAGTCCCCTGCAGTACCAGAGGGGAGAGAGTGCTTTATGCATGTCTGTCTCTTAGATACATCCAGTCCCCTGCAGTACCAGAGGGGAGAGAGTGCTAGATGCATGGCTGTCTCTTAGATACATCCAGTCCCCTGCAGTACCAGAGGGGAGAGAGTGCTAGATGCATGGCTGTCTCTTAGATACATCCAGTCCCCTGCAGTACCAGAGGGGAGAGAGTGCTAGATGCATCTCTGTCTCTTAGATACATCCAGCCCCTTGCAGTGCCAGAGGGGAGACAGTGCTTGATGCATGTCTGTCCTGTCTCTTAGAAACATCCAGCCCCCTGCAGTACCAGAGGGGAGAGAGTGCTTGATGCATGTCTGTCTCTTAGATACATCCAGCCCCTTGCAGTGCCAGAGGGGAGACAGTGCTTGATGCATGTCTGTCCTGTCTCTTAGATACATCCAGTCCCCTTACAGTACCAGAGGGGAGACAGTGCTTGATGCATGTCTGTCTCTTAGATACATCCAGTCCCCTGCAGTACCAGAGGGGAGAGAGTGCTTGATGCATGTCTGTCTCTTAGATACATCCAGTCCCTTGCAGTACCAGAGGGGAGACAGTGCTTGATGCATGTCTGTCTCTTAGATACATCCAGTCCCCTGCAGTACCAGAGGGGAGAGAGTGCTTGATGCATGTCTGTCTCTTAGATACATCCAGTCCCCTGCAGTACCAGAGGGGAGAGAGTGCTTGATGCATGTCTGTCTCTTAGATACATCCAGTCCCCTGCAGTACCAGAGGGGAGAGAGTGCTTGATGCATGTCTGTCCTGTCTCTTAGATACATCCAGTCCCCTGCAGTACCAGAGGGGAGAGAGTGCTTGATGCATGTCTGTCCTGTCTCTTAGAAACATCCAGTCCCCTTCAGTACCAGAGGGGAGAGAGTGCTTGATGCGTGTCTGTCTCTTAGATACATCCAGTCCCCTACAGTACCAGAGGGGAGAGAGTGCTAGATGCATGTCTGTCTCTTAGATACATCCAGTCCCCTGCAGTACCAGAGGGGAGAGAGTGCTAGATGCATGTCTGTCTCTTAGATACATCCAGCCCCTTGCAGTGCCAGAGGGGAGACAGTGCTTGATGCATGTCTGTCCTGTCTCTTAGAAACATCCAGCCCCCTGCAGTACCAGAGGGGAGAGAGTGCTTGATGCATGTCTGTTTCTTAGATACATCCAGCCCCTTGCAGTGCCAGAGGGGAGACAGTGCTTGATGCATGTCTGTCCTGTCTCTTAGATACATCCAGTCCCCTTACAGTACCAGAGGGGAGACAGTGCTTGATGCATGTCTGTCTCTTAGATACATCCAGTCCCCTGCAGTACCAGAGGGGAGAGAGTGCTTGATGCATGTCTGTCTCTTAGATACATCCAGTCCCTTGCAGTACCAGAGGGGAGACAGTGCTTGATGCATGTCTGTCTCTTAGATACATCCAGTCCCCTGCAGTACCAGAGGGGAGAGAGTGCTTGATGCATGTCTGTCCTGTCTCTTAGATACATCCAGTCCCCCGCAGTACCAGAGGGGAGAGAGTGCTTGATGCATGTCTGTCCTGTCTCTTAGAAACATCCAGTCCCCTGCAGTACCAGAGGGGAGAGAGTGCTTGATGCGGTGTCTGTCTCTTAGATACATCCAGTCCCCTACAGTACCAGAGGGGAGAGAGTGCTAGATGCATGTCTGTCTCTTAGATACATCCAGTCCCCTGCAGTACCAGAGGGGAGAGAGTGCTAGATGCATGTCTGTCTCTTAGATACATCCAGTCCCCTGCAGTACCAGAGGGGAGAGAGTGCTTGATGCATGTCTGTCTCTTAGATACATCCAGTCCCCTGCAGTACCAGAAGGGAGAGAGTGCTAGATGCATGTCTGTCTCTTAGATACATCCAGTACCCTGCAGTACCAGAGGGGAGAGAGTGCTTTATGCATGTCTGTCTCTTAGATACATCCAGTCCCCTGCAGTACCAGAGGGGAGAGAGTGCTTTATGCATGTCTGTCTCTTAGATACATCCAGTCCCCTGCAGTACCAGAGGGGAGAGAGTGCTAGATGCATGGCTGTCTCTTAGATACATCCAGTCCCCTGCAGTACCAGAGGGGAGAGAGTGCTAGATGCATGGCTGTCTCTTAGATACATCCAGTCCCCTGCAGTACCAGAGGGGAGAGAGTGCTAGATGCATCTCTGTCTCTTAGATACATCCAGCCCCTTGCAGTGCCAGAGGGGAGACAGTGCTTGATGCATGTCTGTCCTGTCTCTTAGAAACATCCAGCCCCCTGCAGTACCAGAGGGGAGAGAGTGCTTGATGCATGTCTGTCTCTTAGATACATCCAGCCCCTTGCAGTGCCAGAGGGGAGACAGTGCTTGATGCATGTCTGTCCTGTCTCTTAGATACATCCAGTCCCCTTACAGTACCAGAGGGGAGACAGTGCTTGATGCATGTCTGTCTCTTAGATACATCCAGTCCCCTGCAGTACCAGAGGGGAGAGAGTGCTTGATGCATGTCTGTCTCTTAGATACATCCAGTCCCTTGCAGTACCAGAGGGGAGACAGTGCTTGATGCATGTCTGTCTCTTAGATACATCCAGTCCCCTGCAGTACCAGAGGGGAGAGAGTGCTTGATGCATGTCTGTCTCTTAGATACATCCAGTCCCCTGCAGTACCAGAGGGGAGAGAGTGCTTGATGCATGTCTGTCTCTTAGATACATCCAGTCCCCTGCAGTACCAGAGGGGAGAGAGTGCTTGATGCATGTCTGTCCTGTCTCTTAGATACATCCAGTCCCCTGCAGTACCAGAGGGGAGAGAGTGCTTGATGCATGTCTGTCCTGTCTCTTAGAAACATCCAGTCCCCTGCAGTACCAGAGGGGAGAGAGTGCTTGATGCGTGTCTGTCTCTTAGATACATCCAGTCCCCTACAGTACCAGAGGGGAGAGAGTGCTAGATGCATGTCTGTCTCTTAGATACATCCAGTCCCCTGCAGTACCAGAGGGGAGAGAGTGCTAGATGCATGTCTGTCTCTTAGATACATCCAGTCCCCTGCAGTACCAGAGGGGAGAGAGTGCTTGATGCATGTCTGTCTCTTAGATACATCCAGTCCCCTGCAGTACCAGAGGGGAGAGAGTGCTAGATGCATGTCTGTCTCTTAGATACATCCAGTACCCTGCAGTACCAGAGGGGAGAGAGTGCTTGATGCATGTCTGTCTCTTAGATACATCCAGTCCCCTGCAGTACCAGAGGGGAGAGAGTGCTTTATGCATGTCTGTCTCTTAGATACATCCAGTCCCCTGCAGTACCAGAGGGGAGAGAGTGCTAGATGCATGGCTGTCTCTTAGATACATCCAGTCCCCTGCAGTACCAGAGGGGAGAGAGTGCTAGATGCATGGCTGTCTCTTAGATACATCCAGTCCCCTGCAGTACCAGAGGGGAGAGAGTGCTAGATGCATCTCTGTCTCTTAGATACATCCAGCCCCTTGCAGTGCCAGAGGGGAGACAGTGCTTGATGCATGTCTGTCCTGTCTCTTAGAAACATCCAGCCCCCTGCAGTACCAGAGGGGAGAGAGTGCTTGATGCATGTCTGTCTCTTAGATACATCCAGCCCCTTGCAGTGCCAGAGGGGAGACAGTGCTTGATGCATGTCTGTCCTGTCTCTTAGATACATCCAGTCCCCTTACAGTACCAGAGGGGAGACAGTGCTTGATGCATGTCTGTCTCTTAGATACATCCAGTCCCCTGCAGTACCAGAGGGGAGAGAGTGCTTGATGCATGTCTGTCTCTTAGATACATCCAGTCCCTTGCAGTACCAGAGGGGAGACAGTGCTTGATGCATGTCTGTCTCTTAGATACATCCAGTCCCCTGCAGTACCAGAGGGGAGAGAGTGCTTGATGCATGTCTGTCTCTTAGATACATCCAGTCCCCTGCAGTACCAGAGGGGAGAGAGTGCTTGATGCATGTCTGTCTCTTAGATACATCCAGTCCCCTGCATTACCAGAGGGGAGAGAGTGCTTGATGCATGTCTGTCCTGTCTCTTAGATACATCCAGTCCCCCGCAGTACCAGAGGGGAGAGAGTGCTTGATGCATGTCTGTCCTGTCTCTTAGAAACATCCAGTCCCCTGCAGTACCAGAGGGGAGAGAGTGCTTGATGCATGTCTGTCCTGTCTCTTAGATACATCCAGTCCCCTGCAGTACCAGAGGGGAGAGAGTGCTTGATGCGTGTCTGTCTCTTAGATACATCCAGTCCCCTACAGTACCAGAGGGGAGAGAGTGCTAGATGCATGTCTGTCTCTTAGATACATCCAGTCCCCTGCAGTACCAGAGGGGAGAGAGTGCTTGATGCGTGTCTGTCTCTTAGATACATCCAGTCCCCTGCAGTACCAGAGGGGAGAGAGTGCTTGATGCGTGTCTGTCTCTTAAGGACACTTTTACTGCTGCTTCCAGTCCCACTTCAGTTAAACTTCACATCCTTTAAGCACATGTTTTGAAACAGAGGCATGTCCCCAGTGTTTTGACTGACAGGCCATAGCCCTCCCACTGGTAGACACCAAACATTAGATGTGGAATCGAGTAGGTATGGGGGGTCTCAGTTGGTTTAGTGAAACCGAGTCTTTCTCTGACATGGGACATTCCTTTTCTTTCTTTCTTTCTTTCTTTCTTTCTTTCTTTCTTTCTTTCTTTCTTTCTTTCTTTCTTTCTTTCTTTCTTTCTTTCTTTCTTTCTTTCTTTCTTTCTTTCTTCCTCTCTCTCTCTCTCTCTATCTCTCTCTCTCTCTCTCTCTCTCTCTCTCTCTCTCTCTCTCTCTCTCTCTCTCCTATCTCTCCCTCCCCCACTCTGTGACATCACTGGGTCCCTGGAGCCATGATGAGATGCATTCCTTCCTGGCCTTGGGATTATGTTTGACTGGTAAATGGAACGTGAACATATGAATATTCACGTTTTTTTTTTTTGAAACATGAACATTCATATGTGACAAGTATGGTTTATTAACAAAGTGGAACTTAATTTCCATTGACATCTACTCATTCTAACACTTCCAAACAACACAAATAACCAAAGACATGATTTATCCACACATAAAACATGGCAACTGATTAAGTGGGTTGTGGTCAAAGCCATTGGCTAGGCAGTGGAAGGTCATAGGTCTCGACTGTGAGATGATTCATGGAGAGCTGACCTGGTGTAACCATGAATCCATGTTGGACACGGCCAATCGGCCAATCAGACTGAACACATTCACTTCAAAGGTTCTAGTCATCCAGAGGTCCATCAGAGAGCAAGTCAGGGCACAGGAGAGCCAATGAAACATCCGGACAAGATTCTGGCTCTGAGAGATCTATCAAAAGAGAAATCTACATTTTTCCGAATTTCTCACTATGCATATCCTCTAGGTCAGGTATTCCCTCCCATGCACGCACAATGCCGCGTGGGGTACGCCAAATAAAACATGATTCACATAAAAAAAAAATATAATAATAATAATTCAAACAGTCAATTTATATTTTCCAACAGGCTATACATTTGGGTGAGGGTTTTTTCTCGCCTGAGTATCCTCGTTTCACTGCCAAAAAGAAAAGAAAACCATCTAGTGTTCAGAGAAATAACAACACAATGTCAAATACAGGTAGCCTAGTCAAATAATTAACATCCAATCACATTAACAGTTACTCTCTCACGGGAATTCCACTAACGGTCCGTACTGTATGTAGCCAAACATATCTGCTGCTCATTCCGTTTGCTCCAACATGGATAAATGGTTAAAAAAAGTAAGGTCCGCATCCATAGAGACACATACCAGCTCTACTGGTAGTACTGCTACTACCAGCAGTACTACACCTGCATCTGTTGACAATACAAGTTGTTGTGCTTCCACAAACACATCCAATGCTAGCATCAGTAATTCATCAGTAATTCTGTTGTGAGTCCAGCTAGCATGGACATTGACAGTTGTGAATCTGATGCAGCCGAAGAGCTACTGTCCCCTTAACCGGGAAAGCAACGAACAACAGACAGGGATGTTGGACCATCGAAGAGGTGCAAATATGATGAAAACTACATTGATTTGGGGTTCACTTATATTGGGAGTAGTGCCTTTCCTCAGCCACAGTGTGTTATATGTGCAAAAGTACGATCTCACAACTCGATGAAACCTTCAATTTGGGCAGACATTTAGAAACAAAACATACTTGAAAAATATATTAGAAAAATAAGCCATGGGAGTTTTTGAGGGAGAATTAACACAACTTTTGAGTAGTAAGACATGTGTAAAAGCAACAGATACTATTAATATTGTGGAGGACTTAATTCTTCCTGCTGCCACGGATATGGCTGGGACAATTCTGGGGAAAAAGTCCCAAAAAACTATACAGGCAATGTCTTCATCAAACAACAATGTTTCACAACGCATCATTGACATGGCAGGAGATGTTTTGAAACAATTACTGCTTTGCATATAAGCCAGTGAATTCTTTGCGTTATAGCGTGAGGAGTCAACAGATGTGGCACAGCTACTTGTATATGTCCATTATGTTTATGGGGGGTCAGTTAAGGAATACATACTCTTCAGCAAACCACTGGAAACCAGGACAACAGGAGAGGATATTTTTAAAGTACTGGACAGTATTATGACATCAAGAAGCCATGGCAGCAGTTTTACCGGCGCCTAACCAAGTGTGCTATTATTTTTATTTTTCGCATTATTTGTAATTTATTTTGTACATAATGTTTCTGCCACCGTACCTTACGGCAATTTTTTTTTTTCTTCAACAAGCAGGACGCCTGGGATATACTGCTAACACCCGACAATGCCAACATCCCCTTTATTGGCAAGAGAAAGAGATGCAGGTACAGAGGACACAGATCGGGGTGCCTCGTAAGGATCCGCAGAAGCCAAGTGGGAAAGCTGCCATTAGCGTCAATATTACTCACCAAAGTACAATCATTGGACAATAAATTAGACAAGGTACAATCACAAATATCCTACGAACGGGACATCAAAAACTGTAACATATTATGTTTCGCGGAATCGTGGCTGAATGATGAGATGGATATTCAGCTATCAGGATATATGCTGCACCGGCTAGATATAACAGCACACACTAAGACAAGGGGGGGGGGGGGGGGTCTGTGCATATTTGTAAACAACTGGTGCACGAAATCTAAGGAAGCCTCTACATTTTGCTCGCCTGAAGTAGAGTATCTTATGGTAAACTGTAGACCACACTTTTTGCCAAGAGAGTTTTCATCTATACTTTTAGTGGCTGTTTATTTACCACCACAAACAGATGCTGGCACTAAGACCGCACTCAGTCAGCTGTATAAGGAAATAATCAAACAGGGAACCGCTCACCCAGAGGTGGCGCTCCTAGTGGCCGGAGACTTTAATGCAGGGAAACTTAATTCAGTTTAACCCAATCTCTATCAACATGTTAAATGCGCAACCAGAGGGAAAAAAATTCTAGATCACCTGTACTCCACACACAGAGATGCGTATTAAGCTATCCCTCACCCTCTATTTGTTAAATCTAACCACAATTCTATCCTCCTGATTCCTCCTTACAAGCAAAAAATGATAGCAGGAAGCACCAGTGACTCGGTCTACAATAAAGTGGTCAGATGAAGCAGATGCTGAACTACAGAACTGTTTTGCTTCACAGACTGGAACATGTTCCGGGATTCTTCCGATTGCATTGAGGAGTACACCATATTAGTCACTGGCTTTCTCAATAAGTGCATCGAGGACGTCGTCCCCACAGTGACTGTACGTACATATCCCAACCAGAAGCCATGGATTACAGGAAACATTCGCTCTGAGCTAAAGGGTAGAGCTGCCGCTTTCAAGGTGCGGGACTCTAACACGGAAACTTACAAGAAATCCTGCTATGCCCTCCGACGAATCATCAAACAGGCATAGCGCCAATAAAGGGCTAAGATTGAATCGTACTACACCGTCTCCGACGCTCATCTTATGTGGCAGGTGTCTTTGCCTATGCCGGATTAAGTGATATGACATGCTATTCTATAAAATAATTTCTCCGTAATTAATATCACCTGATTGAGCTAATCATGTAAATGTAATTAACTAGAGAGTCGGGCACCACAAAATAATATGTATAGAGCTGTTATCTTCCGAATAAACTCTTAAAGACCTAGTAATATTTCACATCAATAGCAGTCAATATCAATCATCGTCTTAATTCAGTCTTATCTGAAAGTTGTAAATTCTTGGTTATCTGCACGAACCCTGGCTAACAATTTGAATCAGCAATACAAAATGGGGTTTAATTATTTATTTACTAAATACCTAACTAATCACACAGAATTACACATACACATAATTAAATCAAATTACGTCATAAAGGAAAACGTCCCTAGCGGGCGGAACAGATATGACAGCTTGTTACACAAAAGAAAAGGGTCTGGGTTTGAGTGAAGGAGCGGGAAGACTGAGGAACAAAGGCGAAGCTGTGCTATCGTAAATACAGTATCTAATGCATTCTAAATTACCGGCAATTTGGAAAAGGAAAATGCAATAAATATTTACTCTGAGCTGTGCTTCGGTAGGTTGGTGGTAGATGGAAGGCCGTGTTGCCAAACCGAGTCCTTTGAAGAATGTCTCTGGTTGTCAATTGGTTACGTTGTAGTAACGTTGGGTGATAGACGGGATACTCTGTCTGTTCCTTCCTAACCCTCGTTGCATCTGCTGTTGCTAACTCAACACCTAGGAGGTATCACTTCTGTAGTGAATAAGAGTTCAAAGTTCATACCATTCGCAACCAAAGCTCACGCTGATGTTGGCTTCGTTCTGTAGTTATTATCTGAACCATTCTGACATAGGACCGTCGTCCTCACATCTTTGGAACAGGAAGTTATATTGTCGTCAAGGGCTTATATAGGAAGGGAGAGGAGGGTGTGGTTGAAAAGTTTTATAGTCCATGTCCCTTCACAGCTCTATCTTATTAAAATCCAAATGTCTCATTTTAGAAGCTAAAATCACATTTCATCCCATCACAAATAATTTCATATTCAAACATTTAAATTGAACAACAATTCCATGTGAATCTGATAACTCTGATGTGTAGACTTTCCACTGTAGAGTTTATGTCATCTTATCATTGATGAGAATGTCTCAGATGACAACCGAACTGACATCATATTCATTAAGTACCAAAGCATATGTTCAATTGGTCGCATTACCAGAATATAGTTCATTTCCCCCACCTTCTGATGTTCCCCGAATGTTAACCAAGGGTTTGACAAATGTAACCTCAGTAGGGTAGAGAAAGGAAAAAGGGGGGAAGTGGTATTTATGACTGTCATAAACCTACCCCCCCAGGCCAACGTCATGACACAGGGCTTGCAAAGTTTTACAAACTACAAAGGGAAGCACAGCCGTGAGCTTCCCAGTGACACAAGCCTACCAGACGAGCTAAATCACTTCTATGCTCGCTTCGAAGCAAGCAACACTGAGGAATGCATGAGAGCATCAGCTGTTCCGGACGACTGTATGATCATTCTCTCCATAGCCGACGTGAGTAAGACCTTTAAACAGGTCAACATTCACAAGGCCGCTGGGCCAGATGGATTACCAGGACGTGTGCTCCGGGTATGTGCTGACCACACTGGCAGGTGTCTTCACTGACATTTTCAACATCTCCCTGATTGAATCTGTAATACCAACATGTTTTTAGCAGACCACCATAGTCCCTGTGCCAAAGAACACTAAGGTAACTTGCCTAAATGACTACCGGCCCATAGCACTCACGTCCGTGGCCATGAAGTGCTTTGAAAGGCTGGTAATGGCTCACATCAACACCATTATCACAGAAGCCCTAGACCCACTCCAATTTGCATACTGCCCAAACAGATCCACAGATGATGCAATCTCTATTTGCACTACACCTTGCCCACCTGGACAAAAGGAACACCTACGTGAGAACGCTATTCATTGACTACAGCTCAGCGTTCAACACCATAGCACCCTCACAGCTCATCACATAGCTAAGGCTCCTGGCACTAAACACCTCCCTTTGCAACTGGATTCTGGACTTCCTGACGGGCCGCCCCAGGTTGTGAGGGTAGGTAGCAACACATCTGCAACGCTGATCCTCAACGCTGGAGCCCCTCAGGGGTGCTTGCTCAGTCCTCTCCTGTACTCCCTGTTCACCCACAACTGCGTGGCCAGGCACCAACTCGAACACCATCATTAAGTTTGCAGATGACACGACAGTGGTAGGCCTGATCACCGACAACGATGAGACAGCCTATAGGGAGGAGGTCAGAGACCTGGCTGGGTGGTGCCAGAATAGCAACCTATCCCTCAACAAAACCAAGACTAAAGAGATGATTGTGGACTACAGGAAAAGGAGGAACAAGCAGGCCCCCATTCTCATCGACGGGGCTGTAGCGGAGCAGGCTGAGAGCTTCAAGTTCCTTGGTGTCCACATCAACAACAAACTAGAATGGTCCAAACACACCGAGACAGTTGTGAAGAGGGCACGACAAAGCCTATTCCCCCTCAAGAAATGAAACAGATTTGGCATGGGTCCTCAGGTCCTCAAAAGGTTCTACAGCTGCAACATCGAGAGCATCCTGACTGTTTGCATCACTGCCTGGTACGTCAACTGCTCGGCCTCTGACCGCAAGGCACTACAGAGGGTAGTGCGTACGGCCCAGTACATCACTGGGGCTAAGCTGCCTGCCATCCAGAACCTCTACACCAGGCGGTGTCAGAGGAAGGCCCGAAAAATTGTCAAAGACCCCAGCCACCCCAGTCATAGACTGTTCTCTCTACTACCGCAGGGCAAGCGGTACCGGAGCGCCAAGTCTAGGACCAAAAGGCTTCTCAACAGCTTTTACCCCCAAGCCATAAGACTTCTGAACAGGTAACCAAATGGCTATCCGGACTATTTGCATTGTGTGCCTCCCCGCCCCCCAACCCCTCTTTTATGCTGCTGCTACTCTCTGTTTATCATATATGCATAGTCACTTTAACTATACAGTCATGTACATACTACCTCAATTAGCCAGACTAACCGTAGCCATTGGCTACCTGGACTATCTTCATTGTGTCCTGCCACCCACCAACCCCTCTTTCACGCTACTGCTACTCTCTGTTTATCATATATGCATAGTCATATTAACCATACCTACATGTACATACTACCTCGACTAACCGGTGCCTGTATGTAGCCTCGCTACTGTTATTTTCACTGTCTTTTACAGTTTTTATTTTTGTATTTTTTCTACTTATCTATTGCTCACCTAATACCTATGTTTTACTTATCTATTGCTCACCTAATACCTATGTTTTACTTATCTATTGCTCACCTAATACCTATGTTTTACTTATCTATTGCTCACCTAATACCTATGTTTTACTTATCTATTGCTCACCTAATACATATGTTTTACTTATCTATTGCTCACCCAATACCTATGTTTTACTTATCTATTGCTCACCTAATACCTATGTTTTACTTATCTATTGCTCACCTAATACATATGTTTTACTTATCTATTGCTCACCTAATACCTATGTTTTACTTAAATTGCACTGTTGGTTAGGGCCTGTAAGTAAGCATTTCACCGTTGTAAAACAAATAAACTTGGTTTGATTTTAAATGGAATTTGGTGGTCAAGATGTGTTGGTGTCTGTACTGATGACGCAAAGACCATGACAGAGAGACATAGTGGAGTGGTAATGCGCGTGCAAGCAGTTGCTCCCGACCCCACTTGGGTACACTGCAGCATCCACTGAGAAGCTCTTGTTGCCAAAGGAATGCCTGACAGCTTGAAAGACGTTTTGGACACTATAGTGAAAATGGTTAACTTTGTTAAAGCAAGGCACCTGAACTCTCATGTATTATCTGTAATATGCAAGGATATGGGCAGCGACCATGTCACCATGTACCGCATTTACAACATACAGAAGTGTGCTGGTTATCAAGGGGCAAAGTAATGACAGGTTTTAAAAAATTGAGTGCCAAAGTTATTGTTTTCTTTACTGACCATAATTTTCACGCTTGCATGATGACAAGTTCCTCACACGACTGGCCTATCCGGGTGATGTTTTTTCGTGCCTGAATGATCTGAATCTAGGATTACAGGGACTCGCCGCAACTATATTCAATGTGCAGGACAAAATTGAGGCTATGATTAAGAAGTTGGAGCTCTTCTCTGTCTGCATTAACAAGGACAACACACAGGTCTTTCCATCATTGTATGATTTTTTGTGTGCAATTGAACTGAAGCTTACGGACAATGTCATATGTGATATAGAGATATATAGCGCGCAATTACTTTCGCGAAACGGATGACACAAACAACTGCATTCATTATTCCTTTATTTTATTTTATTTTTTTACCCCTTTTCTCCACAATTTCATGGTATCCAATTGGTAGTTACAGTCTTGTCTCATCGCTGCATCTCCTGCACGGACTCGGGAGAGGCGAAGGTCGAGATTCATGTGTCCTCCGAAATGCAACCCAACCAAGCTGCACTGCTTCTTGGCACTATGCCCTCTTAACCCGGAAGCCAGCCACACCAATGTGTCCGAGGAAACACCGTGCACCTGGCGAACATGTCAGCGTGCACTGCCCACCACAGGAGTCACTAGTGCACGATGGGACAAGGACATCCCTGCCTGCCAAACCCTCTCCTAACCCAGACGACGCTGGGCCAATTGTGCACAACCCCATGGGTCTCCCGGTCATGGCTGGCTGTGACAGAGCCTCAAACCCAGAATCTCTACTGGCACAGTGCCTTAGACCACTGCACCACTCGGGAGGCCCTATTTATCCCTTTCATGCCCTGCCTCCAGTCCACTTACCGATACCTGAACAAGAGAGCCTCATCGAAATTGCAACAAGCGGTTTTGTGAAAATTGAATTTAATCAGAAGCCATTGCTAGATTTCTGGATTGGGCTGTGCTCAGAGTATCCTGCCTTGGCAAATCCCGCTGTTAAGACACTGATGCCCTTTGCAACCACGTACCTCTGTGAGAGTGGATTCCCGGCCCTCACTTGCATGAAAACTAAATACAGGCACAGACTGTGTGTGGAAAATGATTTACAACCCAACATTGCAGAGTTATGTGCATCCTTTCAAGCACACCCTTCTCATTAACCTGTGGTGAGTTATTCACACCCTTCTCATTAACCTGTGGTGAGTTATTCACACCCTTCTCATTAACCTGTGGTGAGTTATTCACACCCTTCTCATTAACCTGTGGGGAGTTATTCACACCCTTCTCATTAACCTGTGGTGAGTTATTCACACCCTTCTCATTAACCTGTGGTGAGTTATTCACACCCTTCTCATTAACCTGTGGTGAGTTATTCACACCCTTCTCATTAACCTGTGGGGAGTTATTCACACCCTTCTCATTAACCTGTGGTGAGTTATTCACACCCTTCTCAGTAACCTGTGGTGAGTTATTCACACCCTTCTCATTAACATGTGGTGAGTTATTCACACCCTTCTCATTAACCTGTGGTGAGTTATTCACACCCTTCTCATTAACCTGTGGTGAGTTATTCACACCCTTCTCATTAACCTGTGGTGAGTTATTCACACCCTTCTCATTAACCTGTGGTGAGTTATTCACACCCTTCTCATTAACCTGTGGTGAGTTATTCACACTCTTCTCATTAACCTGTGGTGAGTTATTCACACCCTTCTCATTAACCTGTGGTGAGTTATTCACACCCTTCTCATTAACCTGTGGTGAGTTATTCACACCCTTCTCATTAACCTGTGGTGAGTTATTCACACCCTTCTCATTAACCTGTGGTGAGTTATTCACACCCTTCTCATTAACCTGTGGTGAGTTATTCACACCCTTCTCATTAACCTGTGGTGAATTATTCACACCCTTCTCATTAACCTGTGGTGAGTTATTCACACCCTTCTCATTAACCTGTGGTGAGTTATTCACACCCTTCTCATTAACCTGTGGTGAGTTATTCACACCCTTCTCATTAACCTGTGGTGAGTTATTCACACCCTTCTCATTAACCTGTGGTGAGTTATTCACACCCTTCTCAGTAACCTGTGGTGAGTTATTCACACCCTTCTCATTAACCTGTGGTGAGTTATTCACACCCTTCTCATTAACCTGTGGTGAGTTATTCACACCCTTCTCATTAACCTGTGGTGAGTTATTCACACCCTTCTCATTAACCTGTGGTGAGTTATTCACACCCTTCTCATTAACCTGTGGT